>NC_084902.1:26404075-26501495 GCF_949316345.1 Pungitius pungitius | reverse complement strand
TCGTTTTCAAGTTCTAGAGTTTTTGACGAGGAAGAGGCACCACTTCACTGACCGTTGTCGGCTCCTATTAATAGACGGGAAGACTTGGCCGTGTGTTTAGAGCTTGACTCAGCGATTGATGCCCAGCTGCAGCTCGTGCAGTACAAACCACATGGTTGCATCTGAGCCTGAGGCCGCAGTGGGAATCTCCAGTCATTTGGTTTAAAAAACACTGTTGTGTAACGCTATGGTTTGAAGCTGTATATTGTTCCATTTATTTATTTTTGTACGAGGCGTTTCCAATTGGGGGAAACTAGTTTCTCTTCATTTATTTCATTCCTTTTGACGTGGCCGATTTTTATTTTGAGAAACACCAACTTCCCTCTGAGAATTCCCGAAACGGAGCAAACAATTTCCACATTTGCACATTAAAGTGAGTTCTAAGCTAAACGCTAAGCACATGTAAGCAGCATTTCAGCGACACGATCAAAGATTACAGCAGAAAAAACGTAAAGGCTGGTGGGCCCTACACTGCAGTTTCAATCCAAATGGGGTGGCGACGGGGGGGCGAACCCCTCGTTGGAAACACTTTCCGTCAAGATCGAGCATGACTCGGTGTTCCTTGGACTATTAAAGTGAAAGAAAAGCCAGTTTTCTAATATAAAAGCGTGAGTTTGAATGAGTTAAGAAGCACTCGTATTGAAGTAAGAGCACATTCTCAGTCTCAGGTGTTTGAGTTCTGAAACTTTGAGGCACGATGGAGCGTAACTCTGAGACGCCGCCCCTCTGTGGATTGAACCCGAAACACACACACACACACACACACACACTGTACTCTTGCGGGAAATGTCGGCGGCATTATATTTAATTAGCTTCTCCTTAGCGCGTCCATAAAGAAAACAATTACTCTTAATTAAAACCGCTGCGAAGCCGTTGCGTGGTTTCAAAAGCAATAAACCGGCAGCCCGCTCGCCGATAAATAATATCTAGCCGATGACATTTACCACGGGGACGACTGTGTACAAGCGCGCCGCATTCATCCTAATTGGCGTTGCTTATAGCAGCATGAATAATTGATACACTTTAATCAAATAACACGGGGTTAAAACGCACTTTAACCGTCGCGTATATTAATTGTCGCAAAGAATATTAGCTGGGATACAGCTACCGTGGAGGAGGCCGAAAAACAATAACGGCGCAGGCGTGTGACGAATGAGAAGGTTAAACAATATGCATGTGCGAGAGCCGCTGAGGCGAGGCGGTGGCCTCGCCTCAGCTACGTCTACGTGCTGTAGACGAGAGGGACACACACACACACACACAAAACACACATGAATTTGGTTTAATATGTAGCTTCTCCACATGGGAAGTGAAGCAGAACCCTCGGTGCTCTGCCACCAGAAGGCTCGGAGAACGCTGTGTGTGTGTGTGTGTGTGTGTGTGTGTGTGTGTGTGTGTGTGTGTGTGTGTGTGTGTGTGTGCGCGCGTGTGCGTGCGCCATGAGTTGACTCTATTATTCAGTCTCTTCATATTCTTCAAATTGCTCCGGGAGGGCGCGACTCACAAAGCGCCGTGAGAGAGCGAGTGTTTTGATTATTAGTGTTATTATTGTTGTTGTTATTAAACATAAGAGGAGGGTGGGAGGCAACAAGGAGTCCAATTTAAAAATAAAACTAACTGTATTTCACCGAGAGACCCGGGTAGTCTCGCTTTGAATACCGTATTCTGACACATAACTTCTGCTAGAAAGGAAGTTGTTGGCGCCATTGTGACTCTGTTCAGACCTAGAAACTAGAAAACAAATATAAAAACGCCTGCTTCGTCATCGTTGTTACATGTATAGCGCGTCCCGTTTCTTGATCCCCCTTCAATTTTGAGAAGATGAAATTGTGACAACCTCATAATCGACAAAGTTCTCGTTTTTCTGCTAACGGCTAAAGTCTAACCTTAACTAGCAACTTCAACTTTATCTATTATCGGGGCGCTAACTCAGCGTTTATCAGAGACCAAAAGATGATCTTCGTTTCAGTTACAAATTATCCTCCTTGTACTTCGATCCGACCTCCATCTGTGGCCACATTGTCCCACCTCAAAGGCGTAGTTTAAGCGCTCAGCGCTTCAACGTGCGGGTGCCTTTCAAAGAGCTTAATTAAACTAATTATCCAACCAGAGCTTTGTTCGATTGGCAGATCCAAGTTCCGGTCCTTCTGAGGGCGTATTATCAAAGCCCCGTAATTTCCTCAGTCATTTGGAGTTAATTGGAAATAATACGCACGGTGCGCCGGGCACACAGCGTGCGGGTCCCCTAATCTATGGCCTTTGTAAGTGGTTGAGATAAAGCTAACCTTTTCCCCCTTCTCACAGGTTCAAGTTAATTAAATCTCCCTTTAATTGTATTCTAATACAAACCTTGGTTAATACGTCTGCTCGAGAAGCAAAAAAAAAAAAGCTAATAGAGGGATGGAATTGAGAAAGTGGAGGGAGAAGGGAAGGAGTCTCTTTTCTCAGCCCTTCTTCATTTTCTGAGAAAAGTGAAGTGTCAGCAAATTCGGGGTGGCGAGGGCAAAATTAATTATTTCAGCTCGATAAAGCTTTTCATCTCCCCGACTCGTCGCGCTGAAAAAGCCAATTAACGATGTCAAACACGCTCCCCCCTTCTCCGGGGGCCGGCCTCTCCGCTGATGAGTGTGTTTACCGAGACGGGACGCTGCAGTGTGTGTGTGTGTGTGTGTGTGTGTGTGTGTGTGTGCGCGCCCGCGCTCGCGTGTGATACCTCGGCGCCCACCGCTAGGACCGTCCCTCCTAATCACGGCTCACCTGTCAGGGCCCTGCCTCATTATCTACGCGCAGAGAGGCCATTTTGTCAGGGCGGCTTCTTCAGCCAGCCGGCAGCCTTCCACCCGCCACCGGGAGGCTATGACGCTGTCCTCCGCCGAGATAATTCACTTAATTATCGTGGTGGTGGGGGTCGGGGGGGGGGGGGGGGGGGGGGGGGGGGGCGGTGTTGAAGCAGGAATAGGTCAACACTGAAGCGACGCGCGGCTGGGCGCCGAGACGCGAGCGGGCGAATCGCTTCCGTCGGAGGAAAGGTTAGCTCGCTAATTAACTCGACCGGGAGGATTCTCCTCTCCGAGAGGTCGCAGCAGGGGAGGGAGGGGGGGGGGGGGCTTAGCGTCGTGTTCAGGCCAAACGAAACCGTTAACCTACTCAAAAGCATCATTAACCCTGTTTTATTAATTTGGCAACATTTGCCCCAGGATATCGAGATTTAGAGTTTTGGGTTTGAGTTTTTGGGCACGAGCTGGTTTCTGCTGCTATTTTAATGAATGCTTGAATACTGCCAATCACAATTAGACAGCGACCTTTTGTGCATCGCACTGCTTTAGTGGCCACTGTTTTGTTGTTTGCATTTTTTCCCTGAGCTTCTATTCTGTTGAACACTCTCCGCTCCATATGAGGGATACGTCTTACACAGTTTCTGCTGAGGACGTTTCTCTCGTTCTTGTTGGCCGCTTACGCTAACTTTACTGGTCTTTTGTTTACTGTCCAAAAATAAGAAGGGCGCCGCATCCACGTTCCTGTCTCGACTCTGTGTGCGTTGACAACAACATACAGAAACAGAACGTGTTCCCACGTCACAGGTTAATCTACTTATTAATGACCTGCGTGCTCGCTGTGATCCACTGCGCACTCACACAGATCATCAGCGGGGCCGGATCGTTGTACCATGTGACCCACGGAGCAACGTGTGTGTGTGTGCGATGCTGGACAGGGTGAGAGGGAAATATGGACTTGGACGGGGGGAGACAAAGGTGCTGTCGCTGATCGCTGACAGCGCGATCAAGATGTACTCGACTGCTGTCTGTGAGTGTGTGTGTGAGTGTGTGTGTGTGCGTGTGTGTCTGTGTGAAGGGTTTGGGATATGTCTGTTGGCGTCTAAATATCTACACCCCACCCCCCAAAAAAACTCCCCAAAACTTTATCCATTCGGAAAGACGATGGGGATTTAAAGTCACATCTCGCTAATGCAACACATGCACACAAAAAGACGCACACTTATGGGAACCATGTGGGACAGACCGTCTCTGACATTACAACCATCATCCCCCTTCACTCTGCTGCCCGACTCGCCCTCGTTAAACCTTCATTGGGAGAAGTTGTGTGTGTGCTCCTTCAAAAAAAACAATGTTTTCATGGGAATGAAGTTGTCTGTCTTTTGAGGCCGATTAAGTCATCAGTTGAATGCACATGCGCCTGTTTCCTAAAGGCACCCAGGTTACGCTGCGGCCCGGACAAAATAAAAGCCTCCTCTCTCGAAATCTCAAAATGGAGGCGGGAAGGCCTGCTCTTGTTTGGTCGGGGCGCTAAAGAATCCGCTTCCTGGCTCGTTTTGCACACTCCAACAAATAAAGTGAATAAGTCCGTCCCTGCAGGGAGCCTGGGAGACGTAATCGTCCTCAGCAATGAAGGCAGTGAGCTATTTAAGAACTGAAAAGTTACAAAAAAGACACTCCTTTTGTTCAGAAATGGCCACCCACTGTTTTCGCCCCTGTTATTATTAAGTACCTTTAATGGTTCACTTGTATAATTATAATAATTTAATATAATGAATAAACAATCAAATACAATTTGCAAATTGTAATTCTTTAAAAAATATACTTTTAATGTTTTCTAATATTATATAGCTGTGGTCACTAAATCCTGATTACGTGGCCTGGACATATTCACAAGTGTACTTAAAGGGGCAGTGTGTAGGGTTTGGCGCCACCTGGGGGGCGCGGTACACCTCCCTTATCAACACACTTCGGGGAACTACGGCGCACCTTCGGGCCGCATCAAAACGTGCCATGCTCCCTCCACTACCCGTGTTTGGTTTGCCTCGCTCTGAGTTGCCGTAGCAACAAACAGCGAGCTCGGTGGCGAGGAGCCTCTCCATACGTAGAAATGAAGGGCTCATTTTTCTCAATTATCCACCAATAATAACACAATTATGAATACCGCATTCCATTTCTGCCAATGAGTCCCTCTCAGTCCTCCACACGGGTCCATGTGTGTGAGATTACGGCTAAGTCCCTCCCCTTCCTGTCATTTTACAGTCAAACGCACTTTAATTAGGAAATGGCCGCAGAAAACCCCAAATAGATGTGTGTGGTTTGGACCGAGTCGGTGGGAGTTCATCCGTGAATTTTTGTCTTTGGACTCTTCGTGTCATCGCACATCGTAAAGTACCCGTACGCACCCCGACTGCCAATTCGCTCTCTTACAAAAAGTCCTGGAGGGTAAACACAAAAAAACGAAGAATAAAAAGGAAAGCAGTTTGTTGACACACTACAAATAAATCTCGGGGCCTGGAGTTGTTCCACGTCGCTCTCTCCGTTCCTTCTCCTGTCTTCTTTTCCTCCCTCTCCTCCTGGTTTCAATCGAGTGTTTTGTTCTTTTGCGGCGTGACGGGGGGATTTCCACATATCGACAAACCGAATGATGTCCACCGCGAGGACGGATCCCCCCCGGGTGATTAGCGGGCGCGGTTAGGTAACAATCTTCCACTTTTGGGATCAAGTCAATTATGTCATGATGTTAAGTAAATCAATTCTTTCTCCATTATGGTTTCTCTTGTCTCTTTTCATCACTTTTTCTGTTTTTTCTTTGTTCCTCCGCTGCCTCTTAGCTTCGTCCTCGGTGCGGGTTTGACACATTGTGTTCAAACAGGCCTGAGCTGTCTTATTCCAGCCGGGGACATTACATTTCTCTTCCCTCTACCCACTCCACTCCTCCTCCTCCTCTTCCAAAGCATCTCTTCTTTTCTTCCAAATTCCTCCATAAATGTCCCGAGGCAGTATTTTTTATATTTCTGCACTTACGAATGACAGATGCAGAGAGCCCTGTGAGACGGATGGCTCTTCTCCCCGGACAGACTCCACCGCTCGTGTCCTCGCTTGAACTTCCGCATTTTGAGAAAAACTGAATGAGTAATACTGAGGATAAATAAATTCCCCTTCATCCTCTTATCAGTTTTCTTTATCGGATATTTTTTCTGGATCAAAACGCTGAAGCGTCAGGCTGATTGATGGAGACAAACGCTCTAATCGTTTCCTCATTTTTTATTTCTAGCTCTGCACAAAGTGAGGTTAAGGAGATGATGATGTGGAGGATTATGCGGGCAGGGGGGAGCGGGGGGGGGGTTGGGGGGGCGCAGCAGTAACCTCAGTAGTGTCACAACTGCCAATTTGCGGCCTGTTTTAGATGTTGACATCTGCATTCTTCCACGCTTTCTACAACTCCCAGCACTGAGGCCAGCTTCAGATTGCTTTATTTATCTCGACGCTCCTGCGGTTGAAAAGGATGCGGATGTGCTTTAATGTCTGTGTGTGCGTGTGTGTGTGTGTGTACACGAGAGATAAAATAATGTCTCATGTTCATGAGGAGATAATAATAAATAAATAAATAAATAATTTAAAAAAACCAATAAATGAGGCATTGTTTCGAGCACTAAAGTTAATTTTACTCACTTTACCAATATGTTTTGATCTTTATTTGCTGCCTGGTTCCCATAGGCAGTGAAACAGGGTGATGCTGCTGCAGACGTAACGAGGCCCATTATTATGGCAAGTTTCTTTTCTCAACCCTACCAGCGATAAGGCAAGAACTTACTTTTTATTGTAGCTAAAACCAAAATGTGAGACTATGTTGTCAGTTCCCTTTTTGGGGAAGTTTCCGAATAAATAAACAAATATATATATGTGTATATATATATATATATTCATCTTGCGAATTTACAAAATAAATGCCTTGGGCCATTTCCATTATTTTTATTTAATGGACATCAATACTTCTGAAACAAAAATGCATTTCCACCTCCTTGTAACCACTATGTTTACAGGAGCGTTTTGGTGAAATACGTGAATGTTATGATAAATTGCGACGTTCATATTTCAGAATGAGGTTGATTTTTGTGAGCGTTGGCACAGCGAAAGTAACATAACATTATAACACGATGACATAACCAGGTCCCAAGTACGTGGGGCATTATGAAACAACATTGAGCCTTCTTTTGAACCTTCAACTCCTTCTGTCCTTCCCTTTCACAATAAAAGCCCTACCCACAAACAGGATTCATTGCCTAATCGTTCATCAATGGGAGCTCAAATTCCTTCAGAGCCTTTGGCTGAAAGGTGACTCATACTCAGGATCCTGGTATTTTACCCTTTTATTACCTTTAAGATGTTTTGCAACTGTCACAAACTCTCATCCTCGCCGAACTGTTTGGATGCAAAATACTTTGCAGGTGATTTGGGGAAACGGGACATGAACCCACGTCCACCGGCTGAATGTGGGTTTGTTTCGGAATGGTCTGCCAGTAACCCGCGCCAGGGATTTAAGGCCACCACATTTGATGACCCCGAGAGCGATACTTATCTTCAGATCACAACCAGATTTTGAGGCGGGACAACACACATGCTGCCAGTCATTCATTTGGTCGGTCAGTATGAGAGTGATTACAAAAGAAGCCGACAATCGGGTCCAGGCCTGGATCCGCGCGTCCTTTATCTCCTCGGAGCACTCTCCGTGCATCTCTGCCAGCGTCAACTTTGATTACCGTGATCTCCTTTCTTTGGTCCACACACACACATACACACACACACACACGCTGAGATACACACTCAACCACCAGCAACCATTGCAGGCGCTTTTCTGATCAGCGATGGCTCATGGGGCGTTTTTTCGTGGATAAGTCCTGTTTGAACATGCCACGGATGGGGTTTACTGTGTTGGGCACGTGTGCAAATAGTGACAGCTGATGTGTTAATAGCAAACAATACCATTCAAATGTTCAGCCGTTTCATTGTAGTTTTGCATCCATCCCCATCTGCCACTTCATTTACTCGCAAATATGTCCTGTTGATAATCTGCGCCATGTTTTTGAAGATACTCGTATTTCTATTTCATCATTGGATCGTTCGGCAAAATTAATGAACATATTCAGCAAACCAAGTTCTGCTTAACCAACTAGCTATTAAACAGGAGCGTTCAGTATCTTTGTAAAAGCGGGATTGTAACCTACGACGCAACCAAAACGTGCCATGCTCCCTCCGCAACCTGTCAATCACAGGGTAGCTCCGCCCTAAAGCATAGTGTGGTTTATGTTCTGATTCAATCTCAATGGAGCGTCTTTCACTAAATGAACATCATGTTCTATTGAAGAAGCCTTGAAACTAGAGATTGAGACCATGAAACTCATGTTTACAATGTTTCCTGAATGAATAACGTGAGGAGTCCTAGTCGTCCTCTGATGGATGCAGATTCTTTTATGCCCCTTTTAGATCGCACTTCCCAGATGTTCCTTTCTTTGGCTCGGCTCTACCTGCGTCCTTCCCGGTCATTTCATCATCTCTTTCCCTCGCTTTCATCCCCCTGGCGTTTTTCATTCTTTTTTTTCAAATATCTGCTGTAAAAGCAGCAGATATAAGCGAGGAATGTCTTGCAGGCACAGGGGCCACAAGTCTCGTTAGAGGGCCTCGACATGCTGTGGGCCCCCGGACTGAAACCTGATTACGATTCATCTTTTTTAAAGGGAAAAACGGTTGGCTTGAGGTTTACTTTAGCGCCGCTAACCTCCTGTCAAAGCACATGGACCTCCACGCACACACACACACGCGTACGCACGCACACACCCACAATCTGCTGAATAGCACAAGTTCACTTTAGATTAAGCAACAAAGAACGCAGCCATTGTTCCCGGCCCGTATTTTGATGTGTTCTGGTCTGTGTTTTTGATTTATTGTGCCGTTTCCCTACGTCACACGCTCACAGTTTGACTTAAATCAGAAACTTGTGCCCTCGAAGGTTGGCGCACTTTACGCACATGTCCATGTACTCTCTTTATTAAGTCTCTTGATCTCTATCTGCAGTTGGAAATTTTATTTCATGTCTCTCGGAGAGAAAACCTTTTGATTTTCCGCTGCTTTTGTTCCACAAGAGAGCAAATGTCCAACAGGAGACACTAAATCAGAGACTGTCCCAGAGCTTGGTGGAGTTCATTTGAAGGCAACTTTCGACCTTCACAGTTATTGAGAAAGAAAATAAATAAATATATATATATATATATACACACACATATATACAAGCTCAAGTCCATTTATTGATATTTATTGCCTCTGGAACGTCTGACTGAATTGCAGAGTTGCATTGTGGGTAATATTGGCACAAGGGTTTGACTGTGGACAGTGGACCAGGCAACAAAGTGACTTCTTTTAACTTGACTCAACACTTTTTACGTGCGTGTCGAAGCCCTTCGGTGTAATTAGTCTAGTCTTTGAGCATCCTTTTTGTATGTTTACAAGGCCCTGCCCTTACCAATAAGAAAACAATACACTCACACTCAATAATATGTTACTAACAAAAGACCAACGGATGACATAAAACCACACAGGAAATAAATTAAATTAAAATTAAATTAATTAAAAACACACAGCAACAACCAACCCGAAATAAATAATTTCATGAGCAATTAAAATACATTTTTAATCCGATATTTTCTTTCCTACATCATACAACCTACATTGCATTAAAGCAATCTGATAAACAATAAAGTACATCTGAATACGTTAAATCAGTCACTGCAGTCGGTTGAAGCGTAGTGAAATAATGGCGGCAGTGTGTCTCCCCGAGTCTCTGACATGTGACGCTGCTCAGGGACGGACCTGCGCTCCCGTGACTGACAGGTTACAAGGCCCCGTTAGATGTTACATTCACAGCGCCTTGTCCAATCAAAGCGTCACTCACAGCGCGTGGGGAGGGGTCAGAGCGGGACGCAATGTCACCCGCCGTTGATTGACGGGTAACAAGCTCCTATTAGCTTTTCTGTCACTCACACCGCTGCTGTTTGTTGGTCGCACTTTGTTGTCTGTCTGCCGCTCCGCTCATGGACGTCGGGTGTTCTTTATTTCATGCTCCACGACGGAAACATGTACCCCAGAAGGAGAAGGGGGAAAAAAAGAGAGAGAGATTTGGGAGACTGTTTCTTGTGTTCTGTGAAAGGGGGGAAGCAGCTGTTAAAGCCCACTTGAATGGCTTCCTTTAGGATGTAATGAGATGCTGAGAGTGCAGCTAATCTCCATTCTTGTGCCTAAGTCGGCTGTTTAACCGCGGACATGAATATATGGCGGGTAAATGGCTTCTCCCTCTGCCCTGGAAGCAATCTGTTCACTTCAAAGGTTAAGGTGGAGAGGGGGGGGGGGGGGAGCGTTTAACTTCCCTCCCTCCCTCCTTGCCTCTGCGGCTAAACCTCTGTCTTCATTTCATCCTCTTTCTATCTCTTTTCTCCTCTCGCTTTGGCCTCTCTCAGAGCTTAACCTCCCTTAACCCCCCCCCCTCCTCCCCTTTTCTGTTTTTCATTTGCTCTTTTTTAGTGGAAAATGTTGAAACGCAAAATGTTTTGACAAGAAGAATTACATCTTCAGAATGCTCATGACTTTCCCCGCAATGACATTAAATGAGGCAAAATAACATGTCAAAATGGATGATTATCCTCCCCTTTATTTATATATATACATATATGTGTGTGGGTGTGTTTCTCTCTGCGCCTGCACATCTCCTTCTGCCTACTTCTCTTACTTTTCATCTTCTTGTGTCTCTCCTCAATCTGTCTTTTCCAGCCTCCTTTGTATTTATGCAATTTACAAAAAAACTGTGGCAGCAAATCCTGGGAATAAAGCACGCTGAGGCTTTAACAGCTAGAGCAAAAAGAGAAAGGAGCGCAGGGAAGGAGCCTTTTTCTTTTTCTTTTCTTTTTTAACATGAAGGCAAAGTGGTGGATCAGGGAAGGCATCACTCGGACAAAGATGGGATAATCCGTGAAATCTGTCCCGGGTCAAGGGTCAACCTGCAGCCAGCCATGTGCGTCTAGGCATGTGTGTGTGGGGATTAAATTAAGGAGGCTGTGGAGGAAATGAGGGGAGAGTTAAAGGGGGTGTTTACCCTCTTTAAACTCACTTCACTGCCAACACACTGGGGAGGGAGGGGGGGGGGGGTCCCACTTTCCAAACCAAACACATACACACTCAATGCATATTCAAATCACTGTGAGTTTTAATTAAGTTTGACCCGTTTTAGTGCCCAAAACAGAAAACACGTACAGCTGCTGGGCCTTGTTCAAATGTGGCGCTGTGTGTGTTTATTTCCTTTTTAGCACAGCTGTACACACTGTACACATGATAATGTCTGATTGCTTGATAAAGAGCTTGGTGGTGGACGCACAAACACATCAGCCGTGGCGAGTTGCAGTGTACGTGTACGCGATTAGTGAGTAGTTCCTCATTCTTCTAATCATCTATATAATGACTTCAGGGGGTTCAGAGTTATTCTCACTGACTGCAGAACTGTCTTCCATTTCTTTCTATGTGTTGCAGGTCTTTAAAAGAAATTTCTTTTTATTGAATCTGGAGTTTGTAAATTAAATAACACAATATTAACATTACGTATAAAAATGTATTGACTCAGAAGTTGTCTCATGTTGTGTCTTAAATCCTGATTATTATAGATATAGGTTTTTTACATTTTATTTTCAAATGTTATCTTGAACCATAACGTTACTTAATATTTGTTCATTATTCTTAATGTGTTTGCATAAAAAACTTTCAAAGAAGGACATCTTGATATTGAGCATAGTCTTTACACTATTGTGAATAATACAGAAAAACACATTTCGCAGTGGCAACTGACTGGAAAATGAAAATAGGCCGTAAAATGTACAAATATTCATGCAGGTCAATGAAATAAATATACATAAATATAAAATACATATGAATATACATGACACGATTTGAGATAAGTGATCAGACCAGGATTCAACATGTGGCATAAAAAGTAAGGAAATATCAGACATTTTTGAAACTCCAACAAAAAACGGCTTTGTCCTACAATAATTCCTCTCATTTTTAATTGCATTGCATTTTTTTATGTAAAAATGTACGTTTCAGTCAAAGAGAAAGCTGCGGGATTGGCTGCCCCATTTGTGGAACTAATAGAGTGTTTTCAGGGTCTGTATTTGTTTTTTAAGATTCTTCACTTACCGTAAACATTTCGCCCATGTCACTTTTTTAAAGGTTCATTTAATTCATGAATTATTTTGTAAAATATGTCATCGCGTCAAACACATGTTTCCCCCGCTGTGAGTGTTCCTCCGTGCGTCACAGTTACATATCAACACACGGCAGGTTCCACCTCGCAGGAGCAGTTTCTCTGGCCCACTGCAGGTGCCTCGGGCCGGGGGGGGAGAGAAGGTCAAGGGTCAAATGTCAAGGGTTTAAGGGCTGTAAATGCTCCCACTGGGCCCGACACCTGTCACACATGTGGGAGGTAGGATAAGCCTGCTTGTGTGTGTGTGTGTGTGTGTGTGTGTGTGTGTGTGTGTGTGTGTGTGTGTGTGTGCCTATGAGAAGACACCAGCAGCACTTCAGTGAGAGAAAAAAAAATGCCATGTGTAGAATGTGAGGGGTTTAAAATCACGTTGTACCGTATCAAGTGTGTTTGAGTGTGTGTGTGTGTGTGTGTGTGTGTGTGTTTTCCGGGTAGAGAGAGGCTAAACACTTTGCCCGTTGCACCTGCACGCAGAGCCTTAGTTAGCTCTTATGTACATGACCGTTATAAACAAAGTGGAATAATAGTTTCATTTTTACTCATTTTTACAATCACAACAGCAGTCATATTGAATCCTGTAGTACATTTCCCTTATTGCATTTGTGACTTCTTAAACAACACAATGATGAATGTATTTTAGAATAAAGCACGCTCCCCGATCGCATCCATTCAATCATCTCATCACATCTATCTTGAAGCCCATCAGTATCATCCAGGTAATAATATATTTGTAATAATATTAAGATTAAATAATAAATATGGTATTATTTATTATACATATTATATATGTGTTATTTGTATTAGTATGTTATTTAAAATATGTTATGCTAAAAATAATACTAAGTCTAAATGTAAAATTATTGTAAATTTAAGATGCATCATTTTATAATAATGATTTATATCAGTCACACTCTAAATGGGCACAATATCTTGCGTATAGAGATGCACAAAGGAGAGAAGCGTTACAACATGGCGGTGGGTAGATACATGAAACATCTAAAGAATGCAGACAAACGGTAGGGCCGCACTCAATGCAGGAGTAGCTTCTCCTCCACCACACTTTGGTACACAGAAAATTGGGCTCGACAAAACATGAAAATGGTGTGTTTTTTGTTTTTTTCTTACTGGGGAGTTCCACATGTCTGTCCCGCCACTCGTTGCTATGACAGTAAAGCTGCGATCCACCCTTCGGTCGCTTTGATTCCGCCCTCTGCTTTGTGGATCTGTTTACCGAGTGAGGCAGGTTTCTCTTTGTTGTAGTTTTTTGGTCTTTTATTTTTCGAATCACCCGACTTCCAAAACGTCTTGGACCGAGCGCCAGCCGGCTTTGCCAAGTCACACGTATATGTGCTTAGAGGGGGGCCCGGACTTGTCTATAGCAGAAAGGGTTTGGCTCCTCTGTAGTTCTTTTCAGTGAGGAGAATAATAAGGATACGGTATTTTTGCAGAGGGTCTTTAAAGGGCCACGCCGCTGTTTTTTCCACCCAAAGCGGGCTAAGTAAAAACAGGTGCGTCATGTGCTCTGTGGCCCTCCTGGAAGCCTGCCTTCGCGAGGCATGCAGGGTCAAAGGTTAGGTGCTGTTTAGCTGCATCATGGGAAATGTAGGACCCAGGATACATCATTGTCTTGCTCTCTGCTTGACCAATTTCCCCCCCTTTCTTTTTTTTTTGAATCCCCCCACAGCATTTGTGCTGATCATGTAATAAATACGTTTCTCTCTTTGTAGCAGCTTAGAATGGCACAATGCCGACTCCATCTCAGGTCTTGCACAAAGATCTTGTTTTTATTGTGATTTGGAAAACTCAATTTCAGTGTGCTTTTGCGTATGATTTTGTGTGTGGTTTGGTGACTAAAGGCTGCGTGTTATTTGACAGACAAACTATTCCTTCAAAAGAAAAGGAAGGGGTTTTTTTCTTCCAAATTCCAAGCTATGGACTCAAATGTCAGAGGCACACCAGGATTTTTCGCAATCTTTTCCTTTCCTGTTGCTTGTCTGTGTGTATATTCACTAAAACCGCCCAAAGCCTTGTAATACAATGTTACTGGTAATTAATAAGTCAGTAAACTGGCAGAAAACATCACTCAGGGTTTGGAATAATGCCATTTGTTTCTGCATATGTGTGTGTGTGTGTGTGTGTGTACACGCCACGCACTAAGTGGGATAATAATACAGTGACCCCGGGAGGCAAAGTGATTAAATTATAATCAGCCCGGATTAATTAATCTATAATATTTATTCCTATTATGGCGAGGGGAGAGGCGGCACAGCGCTTTAGAAAAGGTTGTGTGCGCACGCTCTTCGCTCTTTGTCTGCGGTGAAAAGCCACGTCCGTAAGGTGGGAGGGGAGGGGGGGGGGGTTGCTTGGGGGGGGCGACAAGGCCCCCTTGACAACGCAGGCAGAAGGTTATTGCTGATATCAAACGCTCCGCATGCAATTATCCGTCACAACAAATAATTAAGAGGGCCGATAATGAGGAAATTAACATTTCCATTGTGGAGAGGCTTTATTGTCCGCTTGGGTCACTGCGGAGGAGGCTCCGAGAGCAACTGAATTATCTGTGCCACGTACGTGTGTGTGTGTGTGTGTGTTACACTCTTTGGAGAATGATAAGGAAGTGTGTGTGTGTGTGTGTGTGTGTGCGTGTGCAGGCATTTTTGCACAGCTTGGAGACCTCTGGGTCAGGGAGAGGAGTCAGTGTGGCCGGGGTTGAGTGAAACCAGACTGTGGGCCGATCGGAGCCTCGAACCCATTCGTCTTTATTTGTTGTTTGAAACCACGATTGAAAATGTGGAGCATTTGCTGACTGAATGTCCTTTTTGATTTTGGTCGATAGATTGGAACTGGTTGCCATGGTGATATAACCTTCTCTCTCGCGCCACATTTTGTTTTTCAAACTGGTCGTTGAGCAACTGTGACTGAAGCAACATCACGTGAGGTAATTTATCGGAGTTTGTAGTGACCCGATGAATAAAATCTGCGCCAATGGGGGAAAGTAGTTGGTGCTTTAATTGTGAACGACTATACCAATACACAGTTAGCCAGCCCTGTAATAATATTTGTCGTCCTTAAAAATATTTTGTTTAAAAGGTTCTTATATATGCAAAATGTACAAAATGCTAACAATAGGAATCCAAAACTTCAAGCGCCGCCTCACAATAATATCCACCAAATCCAATCAAATAAAAACGGAAAACAATACCCCCCCCTCCAATCCCACTGTGTGACGGTGAACGCCCCTGGTACACACACTAGGAGGGCAGACGAGTTTGACAATGAACACCGATTACAATATGAAGCTTTGGTCTCCACGGCAACGACGTGTTTAATCACATCGGAGGATGGAAGTGAGAGAGAGAGACCGGGCTCTGTCGGTGGATGAGCTGGGGTGGGCGGGCGTGTTGGGGGATCTCTGGGTGGGATCAGTGTTTTCACAGGAACTTGACCCCCAGACACACACACACACACACACACACCCTGAAAGGCCCCTGGTTGCCATGTGTTTTGACTGACACTTCTTCTCTGTGTGCGCAGCCAAGTTTAGGCCTCTGTGTGTGTGTGTGTGTGTGTGTGTGTGTGTGTGTGTGTGTGTGTGTGTGTGACGGAATATTTCCTGGCTTTTGAACTCCTCCTGATTGACACAACTGGGTCCGGGAAGCCCCCCCTCCCCTATAGGTCAAAGTGTGTGTGTGTATGTTGGCATGACAGCTCTCGCTCACACCCCCCCCCCCCCTGCGGCTCGTATCGAGGGTGATTTTAATACCCCAACATGTTTAGGAAGAGGCACTGACACTGTATTGTTTCCCCCACAATGAAGGGCAGACGGAGGGAGCTGGAGGTCGAGGAGGGTGGGGTGAGGCGTGGGGGGGGGGGGACAAAAGGATGAGCGAGCGCTGGTTGCTCATCTCCTTTCACCCCGACGCGTCTAGACTGTGATGTTCCACGCCGGGTCTCGCAAGAAATGGCGAAAGAGGGGATAGGAATTAAGGCAGGATGTTTGTGGAGGGTCGGGGCGGGAGGGAGGGGTCGCGCTGTGGTCCGGTGGTCCGAGGGCGTTTCTCGCCAGAGCAGCGAGGGCAGAAAAGGTCACAACCGGGTTTTATCTGTGCTGCGAAGGTAGGAGGACGATTGATGGAAAAAAAAAACCTCGACGCGAACGCAGCCTTCAAGGACTCAAGCATCAAAGGGGAAAAGATGGCGTGACTTTGTGTTTCTGTGGTCTGTGGAAGGAGCAGTGGAGTAGTATTCCTTGATCCAATATGTGGAACTAATGAGCTGTAGCGGCGCTGTAAGTCTTTACATTTGGACAGAGATAGGCTAGCTGTTTCCCCCTGCTTCCAGGCATTGTGCTAAGCTAAGCTAACCTGCTCCCGGCCTGGAGCCCCGTGTTCAGTGTATAAAAACATCAAACTGTTTGTTTAAATTAGTGATTTCTAAATAAATGCTTGCACCACAGTAAATAGTGTTGTGTTTTACTTTTTCAAATTTGGCGTTCCACCGCAAGCCCGCCATGAAGTGAAGGAGACGGAGAGAGCGATGTGCACACGGACACCAACAGATTGTACATACCGGGGTAGATGTAGAGCGTGTGTGTGTTTGTGTGTGTGTGTGTATTGGCGGGCCCTCGAGGCAGGTGGCAGCAGTTCTGTGGGGAGGGGGGGGGGAGGTTCGGACCCCCCAGCCTTCACCAAATCCCTATTTTAGCCTCGCACCAACTAGTCCTGCTTCAATAAACCTTTCACCCCGAGGGCAGTAAATCGCCTCCAAACAACTGGTGCGGCTGGCCGTGCCACCCACTGTGACGCAGTGGCGGCGGGTGAGCGTAAAGCGGGCACGTCCAACGCCAAGTGCCCCCCCCCACAAGAAGCAGGGAAGGAGAAACAAGCAGGAGCTGACGCAGAGGCCTCCTGGGAGAGAGGAGGAAGTATAAGCTCAATACATGACTGTTATGATGGCGGACTAACAGAGTTGTTATAATGCTGGAATTTAATATTCAACAAAACATGGGGATTAAGTATATGGGGGGAAATTAAAAAATAATTCAAGTTTAGATGAAAATATTGAAAATTCAACTCCTACAATTTTAATCCCTAAATTGAATTACATTTGGGGCTTAACATTTGATGGCAAATGAATATGGTCAATTTTTATTCATGGATTAAAGAGTAAAATTATCTTAATTGTGGTTGAGAGTTTCAGAGACAGCTGGTAACATCCCCCAGTAAGAGGCCTTTGAGTAAGAAATAAACATATAATAAACATTTTTATTCAAAATCACACTGTTTTTTCTTCCATAATTCTCTGTTCATTTTCTCCATCTTAATATCCTGATATTTTAGGATCCACCAATGAATGTGTTATTGTTTCATGAGTCTCAGGGAGGTCAGAGGTCAAAATTCACAACCTTGCTCAACAATGATATTTATCTTTTGAGTGTATCAGACTTTACAAAGGGCTTTAAATTAAAAGGGTGAAGAATGAAGAATACTAAACAATAGATATACGTATGAAACAAGCAACATGGCAATTCAAAGTGCTTTACATAAAAGAGACATGAAAATAATTAATACAACAAATTAGACACCAAATTATGCCAAGCAAAATAAATAATGAGCTTAAAGAATAACTGAGGTTTGATTTAAGGAAGTCAGTGAAGTGAGGGGGGGGCGCAGAATCCCGCTTTAGTCTCAAACCGGAACGATGCGATCGGCACAAAAAAATATTTAAGATTTCAGGTGTTTCAAAAAAAAATCCCCCCCCCCCCAATCTCTCGCTCCACCTTTCTGCTCCTCCTGCTGTCGCGCCTTCTGATGAGGCGAGCCCCCCCCCCCCCCCCCCCCCCCCCTCTTTTCCTCTGTGTCAGCTCGGCCCCTCATTTCCATGTGAAAGTGCATACGGGGGCCCCCGGTGGTCTCCAGAGTGCGCCGGCAGACCGTGCGCCGCCCCCCATTCAGCCCTCATTTCCTCTATGACAGCGAGCCCTCGCCGAATCAATCACGTTATACTTTTTTCGTTGGCGCCGTCCAATGGCGATGGCGCCCGCGACACCCGGGGGCCCGCCTTTATCTCGTGTGGGGTAATAACGCGCACCTAAACTCACCTACGAGCATCTATCTGCCCACAGCCTCCACACACGCACACACACCGTCCCCATCTGTCAATAAACGGGGCAGCACTTAGAGAACTGATTTACCTAATTAGCAATCAATTAGCTTGTTACCACCAGCAGTAATTACCTTTTATAGAGCCAGAGAGGAGTGCAGCTGCTTCCACTAATAAAACCTGGACCCTCCTACCCGGCCCTCAGCACCTAACAAGCCCTGTCTGAGGGAGAGTTATAGGCCAGTGTGTGTGTGTGTGTGTGTGTGTGTGTGTGTGTGTGTGTGTGTGTGTGTGGGGACCAGTAGAGCAAACACGCTCCCCAAGGGGCCTCTCCTCTCCCTTTCTAACGGACTTAAATCCTCTTTTAATGAATATAGGGTCAAGCTAAATGGGGAATCCATCATGGCAATAAAAGCAGGAGGCTTCAGCCGGGGAGCTTTTGAAATGTGTACCTGCTGACTTGTGGAGACAATGAATCGTACGGGTCCTGCGTCTTTTGGGGCTACCGGCGAGGACTGACTGGGATCGTCAGTGTGGCTCGGTCCGGATGGAAATATCTCATCAGCTGTTGTCGTGACATTTTGTACATACTTTTGTGTTCCCCAGAGGCTTTATCCTCCTGACTTTATAGATCCTTTACCTTTTGTTCTAGCACCAACAGCATGCGAAGTATCTCTGCATCAATTATCACGCCGATAATCCTGGTTCCAGGAGGGTGAATCCTCCCGACTTTGGTGATCCCCTTTCTCTTTCCCTAGCAGCACCAGCAGGCCAGAGTTTTAACTCGTCGTTTCAAATGTCTCTTAATCTCCTCTGAACATTTACAAAATGTCATGGTCCCGGTGAGATGAATCCTACGGACTTGATTTTCATCACATTTCACCATTTTAATCATTTGAAATCTCTGCACACAGAGAAGCTCCGTCAGTTGAAAAAGCCCAACAAATCTCCTCTCCCTTTGCCTCCTTTTTGGAATCCATCGCTCATAATCCACCTTGCTGTGCTTCCTCCGCCCTGCGTCCTTTGGCTATTTATGAAACGCTACCTTTGAATCCTTTAATCCTAAATGCAGCGCTTGATCCCCTCAAGCAGCAAGCGAATAAATCAGCAAATTATTTTTCCTCTCATTCTTTTCTTCCAACAGCACAGTCTCACAAACACCTATTGGGAGCCGCAGCCCCCCCCCCCCCTCCCCACCCCCCCCACACCCCCTCCCCTCCGTGTTTACTTGTAGCAGCATGCAGGCTAACAATGGCCCCAAGTGACAACCAAGGTTAATCCTATATGTCGCCATTATCCGGGGTCAAGCTTCCTCGCCATATATTTAGTGTGTCATTAATTTCCAACCTGCTACTGGCGCGGCTCAGGTCCCTCGGTGCACGCACACACACACACACACACACACACACGCACACACACACACACACACACACACACAGAGACACAGACAGACATATATGCAGATGGATGCGCACACCCACACACGCGCACGCACACAATGACTCGCTACATTAGCTAAATGGCCGGAGCGCCGTCTCTCTCTCTCTCTCCCTCCCTCTAATGAGACGGGTCTCTGGGTCGTGTAGTCTATTCATCATTCTGCTTGTTCCAATCTGGCTCTTCTTTTATCTGGGCTCCGTTCGAGGGCCGGAGTCGTCAGCGGCGACATAAATCACCTGTCAGCATTGGTCCCCGGGCTCCCATAATGCTCTATTAGCGCTTCCACTGCCATTATTGACAAAGCAGTGGCCCGGTGGTTCTTCTGTTTTCTGGAGCGGGGTTATTTTGTTGCTGCTGTTTCAGGGAGGCTTTCTTTTCTCTTTTTTCATACACAGATATCAAGGCCACGCTGACTCGGTTAGCCTGGTTGGATATCAGGAAGTATGGTGCTTATATAGTCAATTTAATTCTATGATGAGTGGCTGATATATAACAGAAGAAATAATAGATGTTTGTTTAAGCCTAAAGTTTCAGAAAATACTGCTTTCAGCCTCTTAAATATGGTGATTTCCTACTTTTAAAGTCATAATAAACTGATCGCAAAGGTTTTGGATTGACCACGACATTTTACAACACTAGACTTTGAGAAACTGGTGTTTCTCACTGTTTTATTTGACATTTAGGAAGACCAAGCATTTCATTGCGGATCGGTTCGGCAGATTAATGTAGAACCTTTATTTTCAGCCCTAAATTATTTACTTGAATTCTGATTTCTAGTCGCTGCACTAAAATGATTCACAATTCAATTGTAATTCTTGTTGATTTCCAGGATTTATTGCACCAATAAATATCAATTGAGCACATTTACATTCATATATTTGCGTTTCATTTAGGAAAGCAATGCTTCATTCTCTCTGTATCGGCCTGGGTTTCGCTATCGATTTATTGATATCTTGGCCGCACAGAATCTTCCAGTCTTCCAAAACCCTTCATACATTCCTCCCATCTCCTCTGGACTCCCAAACAATGTTTTCAAAGAAGCACCTCCAAAGGTTTTTGCCAGCTGAGCTGTGGACCTCTTCTCGGGTGTATTTTGGTCACTCCCGTGGGAGAGAACAACCCGAAAGAAGAATTTAACCTCCTCCAAAACCCCTGAGAAGCTTCAGCAAGTCGAAGGAAACCAAAGCGAGAGGCCTCCGCTATCTCTTTTCATGAGAAACTGGACCCTTTTCGGCGCCCCTGCACGCACACACATCTGCAGCCGGTCCCTCAGGCCTGATCAGAGAAGACAGGATATGACCTCATCTGTGACCCCGCGACCCGCGGAAGTGCTTCAAAAGGAAAGGGAGAGTTCACCCGGGGGAGGAATCGCACGAGAGCCGCTAGGACGGAATCTAGTGAGGCGTTTTCTATTTGGGGGATTTGAAAAATATAGAAAATGAGTGACGTGTTTTCCCGGTTAATCGGGTTTGGAGCAACATGAAGATTCTCCCCCAAGCCCCCCCCCCCCACCCCTCCAACTGCGTGCAGGGAGCTTTCCTTCATGCGTAGTTACCTCTCCCATCTTGCACTTGAACACGGCTTCGCCTGGTTTGTGTTCGAGCACCGCCCAGCCGACTCTGAGGGTGGGGCCAAAAGACAAAAACCAGGAGGAGCGGGGGGTGGGGGGGGCAGGCTTTACCCGTCAGTGCCTGGTCTTCTGCCAACTGCACGTATACGTCCAATGGGAATGCTCAGCCTGCGCACCTGTTCCAACCAGCTGGCCGGAGCTCTACCTGTCTCACCCTCAGACACCCGGTGGAGGAGGGGAGGAGGGGAGGAGGGGGGGGCTAACAACTCCCCCCCCTTGCCTCTGTGAAAGGAAAAAAGGGGAAAGAAAAAATGGAGGACATTTCCAAATGAATGAACGAACAGATGACCCCCTCCCCCCCCCCCCCCCCCTTCCCACGTCCACTAGGCACCGCTGAATGTGCATGTGTGCGTGTAAGGGCTACCGGTGATAAACACCAAGCCAAATGGAGCGGCGCAGTGGCGTAAGTGGCATTTGCATGGTGTAATTACCGGCTGGCCAGCTCTTTGTGTTGCACCCCCTCCCATCCTCAACCCCCCCCCCTTCCAGTGCCGAGGAAATGAGGCCGGGGTCAGAGCTGCGGCGACATGTCCGCAAGCGAAAACCCAGCACGAAATGTCACAGCCGTATGTGCCTGTGTGTTTTCATCTGAACGGATGGTACCTGGAAGGGGGGGGTAGGAGGGGGTGGGGGGGTAAAGTAAAGACCGCAATCAGGATTCACATTCGTCCCAGATTAGGTGTGTGTAAGCAGCCTGAGATCTGTTTTTAATGCCTTATATTTTTAAGTCCTAGTTTCTGTTGCAGCAATAAATGTTAAATTATTTGTGTGTTTTGACTGCATTTATTTTCTGTTTTCTCCAAGACGTGTTTTGTCGGTTACTTTATGCCTTTTCTTGTGGACACGTGAGTCAATCATTCACCAAAACTTCGCCAAAACTTCAAAATGTTGTCTTTCAAGCGTGTCAGGCTTTTAATTTGAAAGGCCTCCAAAGCCATGTTTGAATGAGATATACAGTGAGTTCCAACATACGTGCCTCCGTACCATTTAGTGTCTCAGTGCAAGATTTATAATAATGAGGATGACGATAATCAACCCAAAACATAAAATGTGAAATACAGGCAAACTGCTTTTAATTAGCAAAGAAGAACTAAAATGAACAAAAGCGACTGTAAAAAAGACATCTCACTACTGTTTTATCCTCTTTTTTTGTTGCACCAATAAACTGATGTGTCAATCTAAAACTCACAGAGTAAAAAATGACTTAATGATAATGTAGTTTTTAATGCTTCAATCCAGACCCCCCCCCCCCCCCCCCCCCCGATATAACCCAGCCATCGCGTTCTGCCCAAATGTGTTTTAGAGGATTAGGGCGAGCAGGTGACAGTATTGATCAGCGATGCATGATATCTTATTTTCTTTGCAGCTCGCTATCTGTCTGTATGTGTCTCCGTATCCATCACGCTGTGGTTCACCTCCACACTGTCTGCATTTAGATACCAAGCGTTGCTTCTCTCTCATTTATTTTATTTCATAAACGTGTTTCTCCAGCATGCACACGAAAAATGTGTATTATATTAATTGTACTGTAATAATAATGCTATTTATCAAATTGTTATATTTTCAGGCAGCATTTTTGCTGGAAACTGTCAGTTAAAAAAAATAATATTTGAAATGTTTATTTTTCTTGTTCGTTTCCAAGCCCATGTTGATATCTACATTTGAGCTCAGACACCGGAGCGTGTTTTGAAGTCAATATTGTGTGACTGACACGTGATTCTCCGGCTGTTAAACTCCACCCACCTGGCGCTCCAGGCTGAGTTAAACAAACACAACAATTTGCAAACAGCATTTCTGCATGAAATCCTTTTTTTCTTCATCTACTGAGCCTGAAAAAAAGCATGTGTGTGTGCGCTGATGTGTGTATGCACTGTTGATTGTGCGCGCAGCAGAAGGGCTCCGTGTATGCACGCTTCCTGGAGTGTGTGCAGAGTGCGTGCGGGGAGTGTGCGCGTGCAGCTACAGTATGCGCGTGTGTCAGCATCATCGCTCCATCTCCCTCGGCGTCTCCTGGAAGCTGACAACTGGATAATAGCTTTTTACTTTTCCAGAGCAGGGCTCCGGAGAGAACTAATATGATTATAAATCATTATTCAAATAGAAAGGTGAGGCGCGGTGCTCGGGATCGTAAGAGAGCATGATAATAGCACCATTACCTTTTATTTATAATTCAGGTTCTCTTTTTCTTTTTTTTCTGCAAACGTGGCAACTCAAGCTAATGCAAGACTACGGGGGATTTCTCCCTGTGATACGGGGAGGTGTTACATGCACCATCACACCATCCTGGAGGAGACGAGAGGGGGGGGGGGGTTGAGGGAGCATTTATAATTAGAATAACCCACTCGACACATGCAGCACATGTACACCTTTAAACCAAAATATAAAGACTATATAAAGAAACACTAATAATAAAACCCATAATGCAACCTGATTTATATTAAGGACCCCCTACCAAAACAACCCCATTTTGAAAATTGTTCCCAAATAGTGAAAAGAAAAAAATGTAAACCTATTAAAATAATTGTAATATTGAAATGCTGATGTATTTAATTTAAATCCATTATTTGTATCTTCAATGGCTTAGTGGGAATAGCGTGGTGAGGTGTATGGAGGGGGTACAATATTAATTTAAATAAAATATGAAAAAGAAATCTCAAATTATACATTACGTAGTGTTTTATAAAGACAAAATGTGTGATTTTTTACAAATACGTTGCTCAACTTGAACAATCAATTGATTCTTTACTTTTTAATGGGTTATTCATCCAAGGCATCCATTATCTTCTGCTTATCCAAGTCCATGGACTGATTTTAACGTAAAAACTGTACATTTTTTAAGTTAATGAAAGAATCCTGTTAGCTGTCAGCAGCTAGCGTGCAGAGGTACGATGCTCCCTTTGTTCTCTAGGAGCACGGCCTCTCGTTTCCTCCTCCGGTCTGTGACCTCTTGATCTCACCCGACCCCGACCACTGAACTGCGTTGCGTCCTGAACCCCCCCGACTTTCCACGTCGGCGACTTCGCCGACCGCTGCCGTTCAGGTGCGGGCTCCTCCCGGATTGGTCTCGACACACACAGCGGATCGATTTGGGGTCAGAGCTCAAACGGTTCCCCCGCTCGCCATTAGGAGCGGAGAGACTCGAGCTGAGGATCAGCTCATGATAGAAATCTGCGCTTTGATGTTCGCCTCAGCGGGGAGGGGGAGAAATGTTTCCGTTTGATCCAACCATGTAATGAGGCTCTCTGCCTCCATTGTGTCATCTGTGTGCGGTCTGGTTTGCACATACAGTCAAGGTGTGTGTGTGTGTGTGTATACGCTTTCTTCTTTCTTTTTTTCTCTCATGGCGTCCCGCTGAGTAGGAATCTCACCATTTGTCCTCCAGCTGATCTCTGCAATAAAGGCGGCCCGACCCAGCCGCTTTATTTCGGGCCCTTCCAGGACTTAAGGCTTAGCAGATGTCACTCTGGACTCCTCCGCCGCCCTTTTGTGCCGCGGAGGAGCACACATAACCGGGGGGAAAATCTCCGGCGAAATATGAGTCGGGTAATTACAGGCATGAGGATGAGTTCAAACCCGATCAGCCGCTTCGAAACAAAACACACGCAGGCACCTGCTTCTGCTCATACCGAGCCACTTCAAAACCCCGAAAAACAAGGCCACATCGGAAAATCCGATTGTCCGAAAACCCCGATCGCAGGGAGACACCGTCAGACGGAGATCAGAGGGAAACATCTGCATCCTCCCCCTCACCGTCTCTCCAGGGGTACGGCTGGGGTGCCTTGCTACCTTTTTTTCTTTTTTGGAACCTCTTTTTACCTCAGTGTAGAGCTCCTTAGTGGAGAACAAAAGGAACAACTTGCAGAAAATGCAGATTCAGCAGAAGGTTTTCCAGCCTGAGCTCAAGGTGTTTTTCTCCGGGTGGTGAGATAGCGGAAGAATGCACATTGGACTATCGCCAGTGCAATAAAATGTTCTTTTTTTTTTAAACCAGCGGTGAGCACTGTCAGAGCCGCAGGGTTCTGCGGTGGGATGATAAAGCTGGGGGGAGGGGGGGGAGGCTAGACCTTGCGGCAGTAAAGGAAGGAGGGGAGAAGGCCGTCATTAGTGTGGCACCAGGGAGGTTGTACACTTGACCTGAACAGCCCCCGGTGTCCAGATAAGAGTGAGGGATGAGCTTCAGATCCTCCTCCTCTAAAACATCTTCGCCAGCATCCACTCCAAAAAAGAAAACGTTGCCACCGGGCATAAAAAGAAACAAAAAGAATGGGAAGATACTGCAATGTTGCACCCTCCTCCGCCTCCTCCTTTTCTCCGCCCTCCATCCACATCCCCGGCGACAGCACCGAGACTTGTTAGGAGACGGATGTCTGCCCCAGTTTCACTAATTGATCTTTATCAAGCCAAGAGCTTTTCTTCCTGAAGCCCGTCACACCGCCGAGAGCGATCCCACCTGGGTCTCCCAACATCTCAGACAAGTCCACGCTTTTCCTTGAGATTGTCTCTATGTGGCGTTTCTCTTCGCTAGACGTGTTAGAGAACTGATGACTTACATGACGAATTACAAATGTACATGGGCGCCACATGGGGACCTCCTGTTGCCCGTCGTTCTAATTTCCACTGCCTGAGATGTATGCGGACGTTTGCCGGTTCATTATTTTCTATCAAGGCCCACACATCTGTCCAGATGCATTTCAATCTTCAACATCCGGGTCTGGAATATGAATCAGGAAGTGCCTTGAACCTTTATTCTTCCTAATGGCCAGCAGGGGGCGACTTCTGTGAAAAAGTGATTGATTCGAAGTCTATGGAAAAATGTCACCTTATTTATTCTTAGTAAACATTGTAAACATGAGTTAATGGTCTCAATCACTTGTTTAAAGTCTACTTAGAGGCTAACTCTAACTAAGGGTTTGCTTCTGACGTTATCGTAGCTAGGTCAGAACTTCGCTTTTGAGCAGATCTCCCATGTCACACTAGCATTGGTTCCCTTTGTGACCAATCAGCGGTTTGCAAGTGTTTTACTTCCACCTTCGCAGCTTGGCGGGGTCGGAGCATCGACAGTACATCGAGTACTCTTCCAATACACACGCTATTGTCTGGACCACATGTGAGAGTCGTAATAAAGACGGAGCTTGGCCGTCTACCTCAGCTCGTCCTTCATCCCTATAGGCTGATACAGCAGCCAATGTACTTAACCAGCCATTAATCTGACTTGGACAGGTTTCCTGTTGTAAATATATTCCTCAGGGTTAATAAAAGAAGATTAGCTTGGAGCCAGGAAACCACTCTTTTATGTCTATTTTTGTAACATTTTTTTTTTCATTTTTTAAGAGATCTGCTGAATCGATTTATAAGAAGGATCCTTTTAGTGCTCATGTCGGAAGAAAACACGCACTGCGGAGCAGCCATTCCATCCCGCTAAAAAGAAAGGAACTTATGGGAAATGCTGTTTAAATGCGGACAAATCTCTAACACTAACAAAATCTCCCCTCATAGATCAACTCCGGCATGATCTCATTTATTTGTCACTACATCCAGATGTTGGCGGTAATTTGACAACGATATATTGGTGTTATTAATCCCGAGCTTTAAAATCTGGCCTTTCGAGCATGCGGACAGTAACAAATTCCCGTCTCGTTGGTCGTAAATCCGGAATAGATAATGTTGCTCCTCCGCTTGGGCTAGCTAGGATTGTCTGTCTGCGGGTATGAGCTCTTATGTCAAAGCTTCATTAAGTCCCAGTCCGGGCTGATTGTTACCAGCTGCACTGCAACATATATCTCTCTGTATGTGTGTGTGTGTGTGTGTGTGTGATAGAGTGCTCGTTGGTTAGTGGATTCAGTGGAGGTCGGTGAGTTATAACCTGCACTGATCCAATGGAGGTCCGGTGAGGAGGAGGACAAGGTACTCTTGTGCTACATACCAGGGGAACGTAATGCCGAAAAGCGTGCCTGGTGTTTTTATTTTTCTCCTCAGAGTGGAAGGACATTATATAGAGAGTAATGTTGGCGTGGGAGCAGCAGAACAGTAGGAAGCCAGGTTTTCCCAGAGCGTTTACGGATTCAATCCGCTAAGCCCTCGGGTCAGCGCGAGGCTACCGCTGTATTTAAATGAAGGTGAAATCCTCCAAAACACATTATCTCCTATTAACACGAGTTCAAATAACAAAATGAATGGAATATAATATATGACATCTTTTAAAATGTGAGAAAACCTTCTGCCACAACTGTCGTCTCTGCTGTTTGAAATACTCATTTAGAAGCACTCTTTTGTGAACTCTTGCGTGGTTATGTGGAGCGACCCAATGGGTTCAACCCATCGTCAGCTTTCTCCCATGATGCAACCCCTTTGTTGGCAGTTTAGATCAAATGCACACATGCACATTGTTTCCTACCTTGAAATGTAATTTGGTTTTTGCATGTTAACGTCCTGTCTGAGAACAAATGTGGTCCCAGAATGGATCCCTGGGGCGCTCCGCAATTAATCGGGGGAAGGATAAACAGCGAGCGTTCACATACACACGCACAATGTTGCAGTTGAGGAATTAAAACTTGACATAGGGAATCTGTGCTTTTGATTTAAAATGCCATGATCAGTGTCAGCCCTTTGGAATGTGCTTTTGTTACCACTAGCTCTTTGAAAACCCCAACACTTTTGCTGTTTCTTTTTTTGATTATCTATTTTGCGGCAAAAGTCTGCGTATTACTTTCTTCAAATATTTGCCGATCGCGTGGGATCACTGCGATGCTGTTGAATGGGCAACTGCTTCGAGAGCTACATTTCTTTTTCGCTCATTTGAGCAGGTTCAGTAGCCGCAGAAATTGTCCGAGCTTTTTTTTAAAAACAAAACCGTGTCGGCGGATGATTTGATCGACGTCGACTGCCTCAACGTTGATTTAATAAAATCACACCTCGTCCTCATTGGGACTCCCAGCTCACTCACGCTGGAATTGATCCCGAGCCTCGGTCGACTTCCAAAGCCAATAAACAGCGAGTGCAGGCCAATGGAGGAGAAGGGAAACTGTTACTTTTGGCTCCCTGTTTGCCCTCTTTGATGTGAAGTCGCTAGAGGAGCTCGGCTGATAGACTCAATATATACAGACATCTGCACCTCACTGCATTCCTCTTTTAATGTTTTGTGCAAACATGTTATTTCTTTTCCTTCTTCCCTTTCACCTGCAACTGTGTAGAGGGTCGTGGTGGCTAATGAAAATCGGCTGCCCGCTCCTTGATCGATTGCCCGGACAGCCGATCGGAACCCTGCTGCACACAGAATGGGTTTCATGTAAACCAACATGGCTGTTTCATCATTTCATTAAACCTACCAGGGCTTTAAGCCGCTTATTTTTCTTCTTTTTTTTTATCCTCGACTTGTATTGAGTGAAAGAGAGCCAGACGCGGGATGGTTATAGATCCGAAACCATGTGTGCAACGGTGCAAATAATTCCACTTTTCATCAAGACGGCGGAGAATAGACGCGAGGAAGGGAGCTGGAGGAACGGAGCATGTGCCAGATGAATTAGTGAAGTATATATCACGGAAAATGACTTCTTTACAAAGCGAGGGTCATGTACCTGTGCTGGATTTAAGACGCTCCAATGAGTTATCGTGCCATCATTCCACGCTGTCAGTGCCTTTTATATTAGGAGGATCAGTGGCGCTTGTATTGTATTTCACTCCTTGCTCTTTTTCGGGGGGAACCTTCCACTGCAACCCTGCTGAGTACGCTCATAACTTTAGGGGAGATGGGGGTTGTGGGGGGGTGTTCAGGATTTCATAAGTTCCATTTCTTTTCTTCCCAGAGCGAAGCCACGGGACGGATTTAGCTGTAATCTTATCCTGTGTCTTTATACAAGCCAGATCTGGTGCATCGTTAGCGGTACGGCTGTTTAATGTGAGCTTAGGAAGTGACAGTCGCCTCCTAAGTTCCACGGCTCCTCGTCGAATAAAAAGACGCTGTGGTCGCCGTGGAGGTGAAAAGTCCTCGGACCGACCAAGAGCCAAGCATCTTCAAATGCTGGAATTCTAGGCTAAGGGCCTGCTTTTGCAGTGTCAGGACATTGTAGAAAATGCAGGTAAAACTCTCTTTCCTGTACTGAGGAGAAAAGGCCCACATGGGAAGGCCCCCTACCTCGAGCCTCTTTGCATCTGGGTTTTTGGCGGGAAAGCTGCTGGGTTGTTCTTGCAGTGGGCTTGTCACATCATGTGACTTTTCGCCACCAAGCACTTCCTGCTTCATGTCGGACTCGTCGGGTTAGGATTAGAAAAAAGGGAATAAGGACCTCATGTCTCCTCAAGCATTCATGAATGATATTTGATGCTCGGTACCCTGACCCAGCGCTGTCTTACGAATGACTGGAAGAGGATCACATAGGGACGGACAGAGAGAGAGAGCACACCAGGCGAGTCGGATGGACAGATACCGATTAAAAGCTTTGCCTGTGTACCGCCGATGAGAGAGAATTCCACATTCTCCTGAGGCGGAGTCACCGTACAGTCGCTCATAAGTGGCATGTATGAAATATCGGGGCCACGGCGGGACTTGAATGGCACATCATTCTGCCGCCGTAGCAGGGCCACTTGGATACCTCGCGGCTGGATGGGTCAATTTAGATCACGTTCAGAGTATAAATTAATCAGGGAGCTTGGGGACAGAGTTTCAATTACGGAAACCTGGATTGAATTGTGCTTGTCTCATCACAAATTGTCATGTATATATATATATATATATAAATTTAAATGGATAAAATAAATGACCTTAAATCATTCTCCCGAGTTCTATAATTTTCCTTTATGCACGCTGTAGTTTATAGTAGCGCGTGGACGCTCCCAGATGCAGATGTCAGAGCAGGCGTCCAGCTCGATCCGACGCATAACGTGGTACATGTATCCGAGCGTTGAATGGCACCAGGCGGGGAGACGAAAATGACTTTTTCTTTCATTTAAAATGTGTTGTTTAAGGGGTCGATGGTGCATGTTTTGTGGGGGGGGGGTAGGAAAGCATGGTCTTATCTCCTGTATATGAAGGCACCGTTTTAGGACGCGAGAGCTCTGGTGTGAGATAAAGAGCTGAATGGTTTGGTCAACCTTTTCATGAGCGAGGAGCTGCTTGAGCTGGCTCTCCTTGCAGGCTTTGGCCACATATTGACAGATTTATATATGTCTTGTGGTTGAATGTGAAAGCTGAATATGAACGGATGGAGGCGCATGTCAGAGCACCAGGAATATAACATTAATAACATGAAAAAAGAAGAAAATTCATGGATTTTGTCAGTCCAGTTGTTCAATTTTGACTCGGACTTCCCATGATCCCTAGCAGCATGCGACCAGGAGGTTGGTGAGCTGGGTGTGGGTTAACTAGCCACTAAACTCGACCACAGAGCGTCTTCTGCACCTCTGGACCTGGACACCCCTCCGTACAGTTTGTCCCAACGGCTCCACCAGAACGCAGGGGGCCGCGACGCCTCGTCCTGATTGCTAAATCCAGAGTCCACGGACAGCGATCCGACGGAGAGGCAAACAGAGTGTCCAGCCGAAAGGCGGGATCGACGTTCAGTAAGGGAGACGTGATGAGAAGCCTGAGAGAAAATGAAGAGGTAAATAGAGAGACGCAGCTAGAGAAGGGGAGGAAAGGGGGGGGGGGGGGGGGGGTGGTTGAGTGGGAGGTGATTGGCAGCAGTAGCCGTGAACTCTCCCTGACTCTCTCACTCACTCTGGTCACTGCCTCAACGGGGACGAGGCGTTGGGGTACGACTGCGAGACGTGATATCTTATTTTCCTGAGCCGCGCTGACACAAATTCTGCTTATTATTTTCTCGCGCCTGCCGTGAGAGAAGAAGAATAAGGAAGTTAAATTTCAAAAAAAAGGAACCAGATGTTCAAGCAGCTCCTTCACTTTTAATTCAAATAATTCGCAGGTTGTTTTCATGGCGGGGGGATGAAGACGTCCCCTCCTGTCAGAACGCTTTGTTTTTGATTGAAGGAAATCCTTGACCCCTTCGGGTGCCTTCACATCACGATTGGAGGAACACGACTGCAATGTGCATGCAATTGTGTCTGTCAATCTCTATAAGACAGGCGGACAGGCCTTGTGGCGATCCTGTGTGTGTGTGTGAGAGGGTGAGAGAGAGATAGTGTTGCAGCTTCACGTCGCAGAGGAAGTTGCCGCTCAAAAGGGCCGGCCGAGAGGTGTCGGTTGTCTTAATCGCGCCAGCATCTTGACAGGGATCCGCGTCGGTGGAGACGTTGTTTTTTTTCCTTCTTCTTCTTCTTTCTCTTCCCTGATTTAGCTGATGCTAATTTTGGTTCCAGCGGTATCGAATCGCCCCGCTCCCCTTCCCCCGGCGTGTCACCTCTCTGTGAGCAGCGCTCCCTCGCCCCGCTGACGGGAGCGTCGATAATTAAAGCTGAGCAAATAAATGGCTGTCGCGGCGCACTGGGAAGTGAAATTGGCCCCCGCTTCAAGCCCGGCAATCAGAGCACATGTGTGTTTAAATAACAGGGAGTCCTCGGCGGGCCGCGTTTTCTGTCAAGTGTCGACGAGAGAGTGGCTTTTCTAGAAGCAGCCGCTCCGCTGCAGAGAAAAGAGGCTTTAAACCTTCCAGATGCATTGGCTGATGATGGCACACGTTGCCGACCCAGCATTCCTCTGGGTTGGTTGTCACATGGTTTTAATTCTACTACAATGCTGAGCCGTGTCCACGGAACATTAAATGTAACGGACGCTGCCAAGAAGCATGTCTGTGAGACTGGGGTGACAACTGTTTCATACGGTAAATAACTATATATATTTAAATACAAATATATGTGTAACCTTTTTAAAGGATTTTGTAATCATTTTCTTCCACAAGCTGCTAGCAGTCGCCATGTTTGTTGTTGTTTGCATTTTCACGCTGTAAAAAATGAAAATGCTCGTCGTGTTGTTTCCTCAAATCGTGGACCATAAAACCCAAAACAACGCGCTGGTAGACGCTAAAAAGAACTCGCGTCCTCGGGGGGCCTCGATCCGCCCTGCACTCCAAACCGCGGCACTTATCCTCCGAGCCTCCGGCTCTCCGCTGCTCTCCAGCGCGGCCACAGCGTCTGTGTGCGTCTGCTAGCGAGAAGAAACAGTTTGGACCCCGAGCGGCTCCTCTCTCTCGCCACAACTGCACATTCCGAGCGTCGCCTCGGCCCCGGGTGAGAATGCGTGTGCCGAAAAAACAACCGGGAATTAGCATAAGTGCCATGTTCGATCCGTCAGAGGGGCCCTCAGACGTTTGGGTTTTTTCTGGTTCCCGTCCTTGTTGTGTACTTGGGGGACGAGGGGGGGAAAGGGGGAGAGGCAGCCTGTTTAAGTTGATATTTGCTCTTAGTGTAATTTGTAGCAGATTCTCTTTTGGGGGGGGGGGATCAGTGAAAGGGCCTCGTTGTAATTCCCTTTCATGCTCATCTTCTATCTCTGAAGTCACCAAAGGGGCCTAAACAGCAGCATAAGGATGCCAGATGGATTAGAGGGATCCTCTCCCTCTCTCCCTCCGTCTCTTTCCACCGCTGTTTTGCGAACAGGGCTCCAGAAGGCAGATGACAGTAGACCCAATCACACTGGCGCTCTCTCACTGCCACTCTCGTTCTTTTCTCAATGTAACTCACGCTGACATCTCTCGGAGGGAGCGGGTGGTTTTACTCGTGGAGCTTGCTGAACTGATTTCCTGGGCCAAACACAGTGACTCGCGTGAGCAGTCGCTGGATAAGAACTTGCCAGATTCTTGTTCCTGTTTTTGGTTGTTGTTAAATGGAAAATGCTTTTATGGTAGGATCCAGTGCTGCTTCCCGGCTGAGCTGCTTTCGTGTGGTTTCACCGCTCGGGTTCAAATCAGCGGCACGTCTTAATATTAACTCTTTAATCGTAAGTGGCGCTCACCTCTCAGAAAACGAGAGCGACGGGTTCTCAAGTTCACTCGTCTTCGCCCACAAACTCCACTCGAGACAATGGACGCCAGGCGTCGCAAACGCAGGGAACGCAAAGCTGTTTCACCGCTGCAGCGCATTTGTGTCTCACGAGAAAAAAACAAATCGGTGTCTTCTCGTTTGAATCTCAAGAGTTCGCCGTCTTCCTCCAGGAACGCGGCTGCCTTGTCACTGAGGCGCTCTAAGTTGCTGCACGTGGTGAAACAACCTCCCTGGATGACAGCTGGAGGTGACGTGTTCAGTGCTTTCTTGAAGAAGAAAAAAAAGACAAGAAAGTGGAGCGGGGGTCGGGAGTCGTCTCCGCGCTGGGATCTGTTCATTTGGTCGCGAGGATCCTCATAAATATCTCTCGCCAGCTCATCAGCCCCGTCGCACCACCATTTTCTTCTTCATCCCTGTCCCGGGGCCCCCGGCTGGCGGAGACGAGCCGTGATGGATGCAGTGCTGCACGGCCACTCGCAGCGCCAAGGGCCCCGCCGATAACGCAGACGAGTATGTGTGTGAGCATGTGCAGGTCATGGACCATGCTGTTTTTCTCCCTTATTGCAGTTTTCATAGAGTTTTCGTGAATTTATTATTAACCCCTGATGATCCGTCTAACTTTACTCACCAAAAACTACATTTGCAAAGATTACATTTGAACATAATTTTCTTAGTGGTGCTTGAACGCTTCTCAGTACGTTAGCTGTTAGCACTGTTATTTATGCAATCACAACTTCACGGCTAACTTTAACTAGTTCTGCGCCTGCTTCATGTTGTTTAATTAGATTAGAACAGTTTTAATCGTTAATCGTTAGTTGTTCAAAATGCGTCGTAATCCAGTCTCAAGCCCGTTCCCGGGTTCCTGTCAGCACTTCCCCAAATTAATTTAGATGGGAGGATTGTCTCTGATGTTTGCACACTTATTCTAAGAAGAATGAAGAAGATAAGCAGAGAAAACCGCTAGCTCCTTCTGATCAAAGGGAACAACACGCTATTGTTTTTTTACACTTCAGTTTTTGCACTAATGAAACAGTTCTTACTTAGCACAAAGCCATGCTTGGCGTTTCCCATCGCTTCCTGCGTTGAAGCTAAGCTAAGCTCTGACTTTATACAGTAAGGCACATAGTTGAGGCACAGACATGAGAGCCTGAGAACAATCTTCTCATCCAAACCTAGACGAGAAGGCTTTGTGTAACTATTTTTTCAAACTGATTCAAGTATTTATTAAAATCATATGGAAGTCAATCGAAAAAGAATAAAAAAGGACCCATGAACCCAGCGCATAAAAAACATGCAAATCTTCCAATCATTGTTTTGGCAGCAATAATCTGATGGACTGGAGGGTTGCCAGTTTGAGTCTGTGTTTGGGAATTCGGGGCCTGGGTATTGAACGGCTATTCCCTCCCGCCCCAGAACCTGTGCTTGTGCCAGGGCCGCGTTTGCCGCAGGGTCGTCACCGCGGACAAACGTGAAATTCCCTGAGGTTGGTCTGCGTCCCTGCTGTCACGCCGTTCTGTAAGGGGATTATTCGCCTGTTGTCGCGGCGGTTGCCGGCGAGCCTGCAGCCTCACAGCTACGCGAGGAGGAGCCCCGGGGGCCCAAGGTCAGGCGGCGCAGCCGTGACAACGTAGCAGATTACAGAGCTCTTAAGCCCAAATTGTTCGCGCAACCCGGCTGACAGACTGTGCACCAAATGGCGAGTGTAGCCGGCTAAGCTGCCGCGGACACCGCCGCTCCTTCTTTTTCTCTAAGACTTGCCCTTGAGGGGGAAATAGACATGAAGCAATGAAGTGGCAGATTCAGATGAAAAATAAAACCGCTTAAGAAGGCCGTGTTGTCTGCCTCCTGCGCAACTTTGTCAACGTTGTTTTTTTTCCCGCCACCTTGACGCCTCCCCCGGCCCGCTCGGCCTCGCCAGGTGGTTTGACTTTGCAGCCACTTTTCCACTTGAGGACTTAATGCAGACACACTGGCCCAGCTGGAACCCATTAGGGCCGCGACTCAGCCACCTCGGCCCAACGAGCCATAACACCAGCTCCCCGTCAGCTGCTGCGGGAGGCCCCTAGCGGACGGGAAGCTGACTGGAGCGTCTCACCGTCGCTCCCGCAAAGTCCTCCTGGAAAGTCCAGTCCGCTCGTAGCTCGTCCCGGGCCGCTCACACTAAACGCTATCGGGTGACACTGAGCCAGGGTCCGTCCCCCGAGGACCACACTCAGCTGCTGACGTGCGGAAGATCAAGGCTGGTGCAGATGGTCGTCGGGTCAGAGAGGGCAGGTGTCTCCCTCGCCGCCTCGCCGCCGTGTCACACAGGCCGGTTTTAGCCTCTGGCTGACCCGAGCTCGGCATGTCGGCGGGGTCACGTCTTGGTTGGTGCGGGCCTTTGTTTTTGGGCCGCGAGTCGACGCATGTCTGGTCCGCGTTTTGTGTAGCCGCACTCTGCTCCGAAGTCGGGTGTTTTTGAAGGGTCTACGGGGTCGCCGGAGGCCGGGTCGGGGCTGCACAGGGAGACATCTGTCCGGGCCTGGAAGGATTTCACGCTCCCGGCCGTCCATATGATTTAGGCCCTCCTGGACTACCTGCTGGGAGAGGCTCCCAGCGGGTTAACCTGACACAGATGGATCCCCGAGCCCGCACCGAACGCACACTAGGAAAAAAAAAACACACACACCCACACGTGTATGAGGGGAAAGACAGATGCATGTGTGGATATATAGGAGCCGACAACACATCCACATTCTCCACAGGCATCAAGCAGAAGTGGACACAGAGAGGATTAAAAGTTCATCCCGATCTACACGTTGAACCAGTGGAACCGGTCAGCAGCGTTTTAATTGGTTTAGAAGTTAATTTAAATGTCTGCTTGCTTTATTTGTCACATAATCGATTGTAGTTAAAGAATTGACCGCACATCATATCCCATCAGCATCCTCAAGCAATTTCAATACATTTTCAATTAGCTACATTTTGGCCGCTCCTTCTTTTAATTGATATTCATAGGAGTTCTAAGCATGTCATTATGTACTCAGAGACCTCTTTTCTCTCTTATTTTTAATTTAATTGCCAGGCTGTATGCAGCATCTTTTAAAGCTCGCTCTTTGATGTCCATCACTTTTTCTGTCCCCTGTTCGGGCCGCAGTTGACCTGTATTTCCAGTCTGAGATAAACCTCATGCCGTCACAGTGACATCACTGCGGGAAATGAGAGCCACAGCGGATGTTTTACAAGGATGAGTAGAACTCTTAAAGGATTGGCAGAGTATCTCTTTAATAACCAGTAACCCATCTTTATTTGCAAAGGAGTTAATAGAACTACTGAAACGTGTATCATATTAGGACTTCACTTGTTGCTCCACTTGTTTCATTAACAAGGATCAGAACCATCTCCAAAGATCGCAGACCAGCCCTAAGCATTTTGTGACGTGACGAGAAGTTACATTACGTTTTGTCAAATCAAATACCAGCTTTTTTATTTATTTTTAAAAATTATTTTTAGAAATGACATTTTTTCTTTAAAAGGCTCACCAAATTTGTCCTGTGAGATCTTCTCTCTCGTCCCAGCGGTCTCTCCTAATTCTGTAAAGCTGAGTATAAACTTTCTTCTCTGGAGTGGCAGGGATCAGCAACATCTGGCCAGGACATCAGGAAACGTCTCTCTAGCACACACAGACACACACACTGGTAATCAGACGTGCACTGCAGAGAGCGTGAGCCTCGTGAACATCTGGCTTTCCCAGACTTCTCAAGCAATCAACTTCTTGGTGTTTTAGACCGACTGCCTGTGATTTTTGGTTGTTTTCCACTTAGAGTCCTTACAAATTATGGACAAACTTACTGTTGTCTTATTTCGACATTCCGTTCCTTATTCTGCAAAACCAGAGTTGGCATCATCATCATCATGATTTTGGAGACCTGCAGTAGATTATTACAGCGTGTGTAATGCATCTTTCTCTTAAACTGTGACAAAAATTCATTAAAAAATGCCAAAGAAATATACAGTATATATGTATATATTTCCAAAATTAATTGTTGCTTACTTTATTAACTGAACATTTTTTACTAGTGGCTTTATTAGCAGATTGAAATGCAGGTGTAAAGTTTGTGACCCTTTCATAAATAAGATATTAAAGTTGATTAATGCAAACTTAACTGTTAATAATCAAGCAGTTTTTTTTTTAGCCTGATCTTTTTGATTTTGTGCAAGTGATTATTGACAATTAACAAAGACTTTGATTGTAACTTTGAGATTCTTTATCAAATTTTCCGTATTCACTTCCTACCGCACCTCTAAAACATATATGTTTTCTTACACTGATCCCCCAGCTCCTGTATTACCTGCTTCACTGCTGGTGTGTGTGTGTGTGTCTTTGAGTGGCGAGCTGCTGCTGCGTTGGCCTCCTCGGGGGAGCGGCCCTCGCTTTCCCATCAGCCCACCGGGGGCCTGTTTCTACACACATTAGTGGTTAATTATTATCAGCCCGCAGCCGTAATGAGCGCCGCATCGACCCGCGCCGCGGTGCTATTACCTAATGGAAAAACAATCAGCCGGCTCTTCCCATCGAGCGGCTTAAGGAGTTTGCTTGGATAGGGGTCGATTGATTGTGTTTGTGTGGGTGTTTGTGTGCGGAAGGGTATTAGCGGGGCTTTTGTTGTTTTGGAATTTTCTTTTCGGAGAAAAATGTGGAAAAAAAAATTCACTCAATGGTCAATTTTTCTTTTTTTTTTACTTTGAGAAAGTAGGCGGAAATAGTACTCTGTAATACTAAACATTCACTTCCTGGCGAGCATAAATAAGCAGCTCGTTGAGTAGCACTTCTGTTAAATGCCACTTTTTCTTTTACCTTTTTTATTTGGATTCGCAATCACTGCTGAAGGGAAAGAGTGTGGCTCAAAAAATATAATAAATTTTGAGGGGGAGGAATGAAAAAAAGTCACTCAAACCCACTTCTTAGATATCAAACCCGTCTCCACATATCTGTGACTCGGCTCGGTCACAAGTCAGCGATACTCCAAAGAGGACGCAAATGTGGCCCGACTTAACACTGTAATGAAAAAAACCTTGGCTTTTCTTCCTTTTTGGAACATCTGTCTTCACATAGATCTCTAACCGAGAGGAGAGCTCGGCAGACGAAAGGAAAGAAAAACAATTGCGGCCTTTTTGTCATTGATGAAATCAGGGTGAAAGTTTCCCCCGTGAAGTTATTGGACGGCTCTTCGCATGTGATCCGTCGCGGCTCCTCGACCCGCCCGGTCAGCATTCTGACTGATATCATAATGCGTGTTGTTATTATGAACGGCAAGGATCTCGTCTTTTAGGGGAAAGTACTTTCCAACGTTTTCACTCTGATTTCACCTTTTAGTGTTGATAGCTCTTTGTTATTTAATGTAAAATCAGCATTACGCTGCCGCTCACAGGTGTGGTTTTGTTTCAGTTCAATGTGCCGCACGTTTTTTAGGACTAACATATTTCAAAGTTCCTCTCTTGTTTTGTTTTCTTAGTTTTAAAAATACACTCTTATTTTGAAATCCCAAACCTACACCTTGCTTCTTCATACCCCGACCCGACCGATGTAAAATATATAAATATAAAATATAAGAAATGCTTCTCTTTCTCTTCACTTAGTAAAGATATTCCTCACTGAGCGGTTTGTGTTGCTTTGAGGGTCCTTCAGCGAATGGTTTGGGTTTAATAATAATTAAAGAAATTCCGCCGTGTGTGTTTGGTCCTCGGCGCGTCTGGTTGCGAGCATGTTGAAGCGGCGCAGGAGGTCGCCGGCGCGCTGACACGGATCTGATCCCCGACCAGCTGCTGGAGACGGCTCCTCTTCTGTCGACAAACATCTGCGGTCGGCCTCCGCATTTTGACGGGAAGAGACGCAGGACTTCAGCTCCCTTCTGCTCCACTCTGTTCTCCCTCTGATGTTTGTTCTGTCGCCTCGCCGCCATCTGCTCCCAATGATTTCTGGGAACCCCCAAGTCCGGCGCACAGAAGCACGAGGAGGCGAGAAGAAAACAAATGCAGGTTATGTTTTAACGCAAATATTGATAAGATTCTTTTTTTTTGACATTTACATTTGCGGGCAACATCTTTTGTCTGAACTTTGACCCCTTGGATTCGTCACAATGTCGGCACACAGGTGTTCGGCCTCACACCTGTTTGGAAGGAGGTGGGAAAGAAAAAGACACGCAAGAAATAGTTAAATCATTTTGGACTAAAACATTGGTGCACAAGCTCATAACATCATTCATACATTTTAATAATGATTTTGTTCCATCACAATGGAGGTCAACATGCCATTTAACCCTGTTGAATTACATCTGAGATCATCTTTTATTGGCCAGACATAAATAATTATTAAGACTGTGTATTAAACATGAAAATTCCCTAATTTTTATTTGTTATTTCCACATATTATTACACAAATCATGCATTTGAAAAAAATGTAACTCGAGTAACAAATGTTTTTGCTAAAATATTAGAATATTGTTTTCCATATCTCCTGTGAGCAGTTTAATTTACATGTACACATATGAGGCGTGTAAATTGCAGTGAAACGTTACTCAGCACAAAGTGACAGGCGTAGGCCCCGCTGGCATTATTCAGCACATTTTTCTACATAAACAGATACTCTTAGTGGTGTGATGCCATGTGTACGAAACCCCCACAACCAAAACCATATCTACAAAATCAGCATATCTGGGCATCGCTACACACACACACACAGGGACCCAGCGTTGTGCTTTAGATGGTATGTAACAGACCACACATTGTGCCAGCTGTGTGTTAAAACAGTTATTCACGGTCTCGCATTCTGCTGCACAGATCCAGAGATGAGTTGCCCTGGTAACCTGAACTCCTGGCCTTCGTGTGTGTGTGTGTGTGTGTGTGTGTGTGTGTGTGTGTGTGTGTGTGTGCGCGCCCGATAATGTGTGCCAATATGCATGTAAATATTTTTTTTAGAGCACATATGTGGAAGAAAAGGAAGAAAAAAAAAGGAGAAAAAAACCCGATTGCACCTCAGTGTAATTGTCCGATTAACGGATTGTTGCTAATTGGATTCCGTGTGGTGGAGCAGCTCCCACTTCCTCCTCTGGATGGCTGCCAGCGGCTCTCCTCTGTGAACCGCACAAGCTCCATCGCAGCTCCTGTACCCCCCCCCCCACCACACCCCCGAGGGAGTTCAGAGCCCATATCTGAGCTCCAGCATTGTGTGTCAGGTGTGTACAGAATTGGCTGATTGATTAGTTTATCGATTGATGGTGATGAGGATGAGTTTGTATTAATAAAACTTTTATTTGTCTTTTTATTAACCCCCATGTTGATGTATACTATGAGCGTGTATCTGTTTGAATGGGCGCCTGCCGCCTCACACAGCTTACACAAACGCACACTTGCACACAAAAGTGCTGCCCCACATTCATCATGCCACTTGAGCGGTGGTGGTGCTCTCCTGTCAGGTGGAGGTGCAGGGGGGGGGGAGAAACCCCACCTCGCCCGACACCGCGAAGTCTTCCAGTGCTCCGGGGTGGGCTCCGGTGGGGGCCCCCTCCCACCCACGGATGACATCAGCGCTCGGCCCGGAGGAGGCCGTGACAGCCGTATGTAAATTGAATATGACTAATGGCTTCCCCGCATCGCCCCTCAGGGGCTGGGGGGCCGCGATGAAAGATGGACGCTGAGATCTACACAAGGCGCGTTTGAAGTGTGAGAGAGAGAATGAGAAGTGGGGGGCGGTGGGGGGGGGGTTGGGGGGTATTTTTTTTTTTTTAACTCCACAAGTAATAGCTAACATTTTGCCTAAGCAGGTGGGGTGGGGTGGGGGGGGGCTGTCACTCAGTACAGTGCTGATCCACATGATCCACACTGGGTGGGGGGGACACGTGGATGGTTGTGGTGTCTTGTGTTCTCATCACTTTTAAGGGCTGAGATGACCAACACGACAATCCCCCCCCCATCCCTGGGCGTTGAGGGGCCAGCAGAGGGAGGCGGGGATTGTCATCGGTGACCATCTTCTTCTCACAGCGTTGGTTTCCTCGAGTGAAGTGGATCTCACACACACACAGGAGAAGAGAGGCAGGGGGAGAAGATAAAGTGCTTCCACATGTGGGAGGCATGAAGAAGAAGAAGAGGTGCGTGTGACCACCCGTACGCCGATGAAATCCCAGGTGTCCTCGCCCCTTTTTTTGTGTGTGTTTCTGCATCACAGTCTCAGCGTGTGAACGTCGCTGTGTGCCATTTACCCCTCCCCTTCTTTTAAATCATTTCTTCTTGAAAAGAAATGAAAATCACAGGGTGGCTTGAGGTTGATTTGGATCTTTCCACTCCACAGGAGAAAATGGAGTTTTCATAGGGGGGGGGCGTCGTTTGAATGTTCTTGGAAAAGGGATTCTCTCTCATTAGGCCTCAACTAGTTACATCCAGTGTTTAAGCAATGAACCCCCCACCCCACCCCACCCAACCACCACCTTCTAAACACCCCCACCTCCCAAATCACCCGCTGTTGGGCAGAATAAACAAGTGGCGCTGTCTGTATCCTCCATGTAATCTGGATTTAACTCGGTGAGATGGCGGCTGTTGGAGCAGACCCCCCTCTCAATGCCACCTTTGTCTTTCCGATTGTGTGTGTGTGTGTGTGTGTGTGTGTGTGCGTGCGTGCGTGCGTGTGTGTGTGTGTGTGAGAGAGTTGGAGGTAGTCCAGTTGACTGCCCACAATAAGTTCCCCCGTGGTGAGAACCGATCCTGGCGTACATGAACGCTTGAAAACACCCTGCAGAGTTAAATGATTTGAAAGTCATTCTGCTGATTGGTCTGACGTGCAAACAAACACAAACACACACACACACACTCTGCAAATTCCTCCAAGGCTACTGCAAAGAGGACTATATTTATATATATACATACATGGAGAGGGATATGTGTATGTATATTGATATAGTACATATCTATGTACACAAACTCCATGTCAAAGACAATGTAAACTTGAATTAAGAGCAAAATCTGACCTTTGTGGCCCAGACTTTTACAATGTGTGTGCTAAAATAACACGGGGGTCTATTTTGGGAAGCTTTGGTTAAAGCAAGAGAGCAGCTACGTCGCGTGATGCAAGCTGGTGAGCTGGCCTTTTTAGACATAAAGAAATAAGATGATCCTTGGAAAGGGCATTAATGAACACAGGCATGAAATATAAGCTGACTGACGGTCTGAGCAGTTTGATCCAACTGACAAACTCCATTAAAACAAATGCTGCGTTCCGTTGCACATCTGGATGAGGTGTCACTCATTTTCTAAATGTTAGTCCGTTAAGGAGGCAGCAGGCGGGAAGGAATCCTTCTCAACTACTTGGCACCACCACAGTCACAAGGTAGTGATGTCACAGGGTAGTGATCTAAGGAGCCCCTTTAAATGGTGTGTATGTGTGTGTGTGTGTGTGTGTGTGTGTGTGTGTGACTCCTTTTCCGTCCTATTTTCTTCTTTTTTTATGAGCGGGCCTTGGCTCGTTGCGCGTTCACGCGTCTCCGTGTTCCACTTCCGTGTTGACATGCAAAATAAGCACTTGGCTTCTGAAGAGGATGGGGGGTACTTTTACCTGATTTTTTAGTTCAGACGGAATGCACACAGTGTTTAGTACTTTAACCTCTTAGAAGGCATCACCTTTTCACAATTGTTGTGTGTGTCAAAATAAATAATTCCTATTAAATTAGCGTCCCATCCGTGCATTGCGCACCTATGCGACCTCTGCTGTAGTTAGTGCGAATATTGTTATATAACATTATTCTCGGGTTGAAGCTTCACGTAGCCTACCTGCCCCCCCTCTACTTTTTTTTTAAACCGCCAGAGATTTCCACAGTGTATTCTCATTTTTATTGCTTTCATTTGCATATAAATTAAATCCATATTGTGCCTGCGAGGCAGACTATGCTAACTATGCAAACGATCCCCGGCTTTTCTTTGTTTTACAGATAAACCCTCCGCTCCCTCAACGACAAGGTGGGAGAGAGTGGGAGGGGGGAGGGGTGGGGAGAGAAATCCTCTCGCTGTTTCATAATTGTATGAATTTTAAATACACTGTCAGCGGATCCTCTTCCGCGTGCACAGCGGGGAGCGAGGCTACCAGGATAATATTAGGAGCTGCGTGGGGTTTTCGTGGCGAGCCTCTTCACCTCCGTTCACACGCGTGCAGGGGCAGATGGCCATCGGGCCCTGCACGCGTGTGAGTATAACCACAACCCCCATATTCGATCCCAAAGTGCATCACGTGAGAGGTGTCTTATAGGACCCCATGTGACCACAACGTGCAGATCAAGTTAGATTTTTGATCATCGCAGCCGTAATCGAGCCCTATGAATATTCATTCAGAAAATTCAGTGACATTAAATTATTCCTAATATTCCTGTGCTGCGCCCCCACCCCGTGGACCCCGCGAGGCATGTCACCTCCACCACAGCGCTGATCGCATGAAAATAACCATGAATAATATTTTACATATATATATAATTAAATAATATGATACACATTAACAACATCGGTTTAATGTGCAGAAATACTGTCCAAGTCAATAGCTAATGGCTTTTCTTTGGGATTTTGAAAGAGATGAGACGATAATGAAATGTGAAATAACCTGCCCGTACACTAACCGCGAGTTACTGCTCGTCGTTATTAAAATCAATTATTAACACGGTCTTGCTGTGCTCTTATGACACCCCACCCCTCCCCTCTCCCCACAAAATGCAGTACTTGGAAATAATTAAAAAGGCTGCAACGCGGAGGCCATGAACTCCACCGCTGCAGACCTCTGCAGCTTCGTTAGTGCCTATTTCAATAATCCCACCTGCGATCGGTCTCTGCTTCAGATCACCTGGGTACTGTTTTGTTCACTTTATTATTTGTATTTCCATATTTATAAGAGCTTTTCTGTTGACGCGATGGCATTGCAGCCGAGCTCCTTAACGCATCCGCTTTTCATTCCAATAAACAATCAAATCAAAGCGAGAGTTCGCCTTAGACGTAAATAGGTGTTTGAAATTAATATTTACTTTCAGTGGAAAATAACTCTGCACTCATATTGTAAGCTTTTTCAGCTTTTCTAGTGAGTTCAAACTGGTCAGAATGAATATACTGGATGACATAAAGTGAGGGCAAGTGACAATTATAAATGGGCTTAGAGTAACTGGTTTAGTTATATACAAATAAATAATAAAATACATATATTTTACCACATCCCTTAAGAGTTTGTTTTTTTCCCCAGAGTTAAAATTCAGAATATATTAATTTGTGTAGTTGTAATGTGTTTCCCCCTTCAACTGCCCCTTTCTATTTTCAAACATATAAAATAAAGAATAATACTCAAAACTACCACGCACACCCCGAAAAAGAATCAACGAGGGAAATCGAAACAACGTCCCCAGCATCGTACGATCATACGCGACCTCTACACACACACACACACACACACACACACACACACGCTCTCTGCTGCCATGTCACAGGGTTCACAGCCAGGCCCTATCACACCTGAACCCGAACACGTACCCCCATGTTTTTTCCACGGGGAGAGATGAACGACAGGAAAACGTTACCAAAGAGCTTGTAAATGCTGTGAATAGATTCATGAGTGAAATGTTATCCATTATGGAGAAACTAGCGGTGTGAGATTTTTAGTGAAACAAGAAGAGTCCTCGTGCGTGTGTGAGCACCATCCAACATGAAACAAATACAAAAAGGAAATCATCCATAAATGTTATTGAGACATTTAAAGACTGCTTTTAATTATGGGCTGCTCCTGTTAATTCGCTGTGTGAAATATATATTTTATGTTGGAATGTTTTTTTGCGAGTTGAAATGATAAGCTGGCTGAATTGGAGTGACAGTTAAATAATGACACTACCACAAGAAATACACATTTTGATCGAACAACTGTCCTTCATAATTTCCTAATTAGAACAAAAAAATAGAATCAATATTTTCCACTTTACCAGCCCTGAGTAATATTAATAATAATCGTAATGGGCTCAATAAAAGGTCGAGACGTTTGTTTTTGCCCGACGCTTTTATCCGTGCGAACGAATGAAAGAAGGACCCGTTAACGTCCATATCTACCGTGCTCTCTCTTTATTTCAGACTACACGTGAACATATTCAAATCTTTGGCTTGTTTTGAGTCTGCGGGCTGATGTGTGGAAGGATTCTGTGAGCGACAAGGGGACCACCAAAAAAAACAACCAAAAATTCCCGAAAAAAACGAGAACAGACAGAAAGGATCCGGACGAGAGGTGAAATTAAATATATTGTATACAACATGATAACGTGTTTTTGGCTATATAAACTTTAATAACGATCGTTCATTTATATAATTATGTCCATATACTTTCACCATTAACAGAAATGTGTGTGTGTGTGTGTGTGTGTGTGTGTGTGTTTTTTAAATAGCGTCTCCTCCACTTCCAGTTCATTTGTTGTCTTTTTTTTCTGCTGTCATTGTCTCCAAAAAAAAAAAAACCCAAAGAGCGAGGCGGCGGGCCCCCCGCTGGGGCCCCGGCGGGCCCACGCCCGGGCCGCTCTCTACTCGCTCTCCTCCTTCTCCTCCTGCACGGTGGTCGTTGAGTGGTTGTACAGTCCTTGGGCCATGAGCTGCAGGGCCAGGCCGTTCTTGTAGCCGGTGGCCTTTTTGATCTTCGCCCGCTTGTTCTGGAACCAGATTTTGATCTGGGACTCGTTGAGGTTGAGTTCCTGGGCCAGGGCCTGTCTGCGCTGCTCCGTTATGTACCGGTTGGCCTGGAACTCGGTTTTCAGTCTCTGCAGCTGCTCGGCGGTGAACGCCGTGCGGGGCCGCTTGTCCTCCTTGGGGCTGCTCTTCTTCTTTTTCAGTTTGCGTGTCCTCGGGCCTGGCGTGGAAACAACAAGGGGAATAAAATATTTATTCTACTGCTGGACCGCGAGACCACCACGCCTCGCGCGGCGTGATCAGATGTAGGTCACCCACGAAAAAAAGAAGAGAAAAAAAAAAAACTCCTGGTATGAATTTTCTGATCCAACACCGGGATTGACTCATGACAAAACATAAATTCATAAATAACAGACCCATAGAAGAACCCCAGCCATCTCCCTTACTCATTTATACTGACATATATTCAAATGTGTGTCAAGTCATTCCTCCGCCGCGCAATATAGTCCCACGCCGCGGTCTCGTTGAGGTCGTGTAGGATTACTCTACTCCACGCTATTATTAATTTATATTCAACTAATATTTGAATGCTATTGAATCTCAGAGGGGGGGGGGGGGGGTTCCTCAGGCGTGTTTTTAATGTGAAAGGTGATTATTAGTAGACCAGAACAAGGCAGCGTGCCACTACACTGGACATATATTATTTGTAATATTAGGCTAGTCTTTTTTTTCTTTATGATTTGATTATAGCCGCCTGTATTTGCGGATTGAAATGCGTGTGGTGCGGGAGGCTCGCTGCTTTGTTACAATGGCTGCAACACACTTACACGGCTGTAAAACAAGCACACGATTAACGCAAATAAAACGAAATCTACGTTGACGGGAGGTCCTTTGACCTTCACCCCTGACCGACAACAAAACCAGCATTTTCACACACGTGCTTATAATTCTTCACAATTCGGTTAAACCGTCGAGGTAACTACGTCAAACTGTACTAAAGAAACGTGTTTTTTTGTTGTCGTTGTTACAAATAATATAGAAGGTAATCCGTCTTTTCGCTGTAAATTACAAGCTCGTGCTGCAATGATGTGTCCAGACACACAGTGCATCCTCTGGAACAACATCCGGGGCAGTCACACGTTCAGGTTAAAGGGCAGCAGAGGTTGTTATTAATTTAAATGTCGTCTCCATTTGCCAATAAATACGTATCGTTATTTAGTTATCTATAACTTGTTTATTTGACCAGAAGTTTTAAAAACAAGCCTTGTCCATGGGCTCATTTATTTGGGTGACATATGCTAAACGGGGCAGTCTAAAGCGGCTTGTTGTTTTATTTTTTAAATCGTATCAATACGTAATATCACTGTAAATTACTGTAACCCACTGCGTCCTTTAGGTTTCTATAGCCCGATCATTTATTACAGAGATATTAGACACAACGCTTTTCGATCAACTCACATTTAAATGCAAAGACAAAGAGGTGTTTCCGACTTTTAGCTCTGATTTTATCCACGATTAATCCGATTTGTTTTCTGTCAACAGAGAAAAAGTACACAACACAACGGATACAGATTCTCTCCACACGTATTACCTCAGGCTTTAATGCACAATGGGATCACATTGCACAGTGATTCCGACTTTTGCACATTAATGGTTGTTGTGCTACAAATATGAGACACTTCCTTTACGCGCTTTTTACGTCTTAGTGTGTGTGTGTGTGTGAGAGAGAGAGGAGAAATGGATGGAAATGAATTGTTTAGTTTATGACCTTACGCGTACACTATATAAATTCTATTTTGATAATGGCCGTCCCTCTTTCACTTCAAAAATGGCTTTTATTCACAAATATTTCCCAAACAAATAATATTAGTCAACTTTAATAAGAGTTAAAAAATACTTGCAAGGATGACGAGGAAAACAACCAAAACAAAGCCCCCCCCCCCCGGCGGTATGATTTGGGGACTATTAGCGCCTTACCAGATGAGGGCCGGTCCGAGTAGCGCGTACAGTAAACCCAAGCGGGCCACAGCATCGGCTGGCTTTCTTTCGTGATGGGCGGAGAGCCTCCATTGCCGCCGCTCACCACCATAATGGACGAGGGGCTGTCCGCGTACCTGCCCGCCACGGCGCCCGCCGCTTCGCCCCCCTGTTTCGACGACTTCTGCTTGGACGAGGGCGAGGAGGACGTGGACGACGACGAGGAGGAGGAGGAGGAGGAGGAAGAAGAGGAGGGCGACGAAGAGGGGCTGTCACTGCTGCAGTTGGAGTCCAGGCAGAGGCTGCCGGTGTGCGGCGGCCTCGCTCCGAGCGGGTTGACGTTTTCCCGGCCCGGCGTCTGGCTCCGGTCGCGGTAGCTCGGCTCCTTCCTGCAGCCGAAATCCGGCCGCAGGATGTTGTCTATGAAAAAGTTCGTGGTTCGGTGGGCCTGCTGGGCCGCCTGGTGGGGTAAAATCACGGGAGGGGATGGGAGGTTCGGCGACAGGGACATGCTCTCCTCCTCGGTCGAGTCCCGGCTGCCGCTGGGCTCCTTCCGCTCCTCCATAGCCGATCGACGATGGGGGGGGGGGGACAAACGTCCGGCCTCTCCGCGCCAAACTCCACTTGTTGCTCGCTCTCCCGCCCCCCTTTTCGGTATCCAATTCAGACGGTCGGCATGTACAAAACGAGCCTCTTCGTGGGGACAAAACGAACGAGCACCTGTGCGTAATTCTTCTCTTTTTTAAAAAAGAAATGTGACCTACAGCGGCGGCATGCTGTCTCCTGAAGCCCGTCCGAGCCGTGGCACAGAGCCGCTCCGCGTTCAGACCAGAGTCCCTGCTTCTCTCCGCTGCAGCATAATATCTGTGTATTCGCCCTTCTTTGACTCCCCTAAAACCGTTACCCCCCCTCCTCCTTCTCTCTCGCTCCCCCTCCCCTCTCTTTCTCTCTCTCTCTCTCGCACCCCAACACGTGTGCGCGTACACACGTGTAGCGGACCAATCCGGTGCCGAGCTCGTCGTTGTTTGCGATGAACGACGTCCAATAGAGATTCGAGGTGCACAAACATGCACGTTATATTTTTACTATGACTAAATGAGAATTTGTTTTTTTTTAAAGCTATTTTTTCTTTGCCTTCCACTGCGCACGGGATTTGCTGTTGACACTAATATGGGCAAAATTATATTTGCCCAAAATGTTGCTATTTTAGAGCTTTGGAATAAAATCTTTGAGTTTTTACTCAAGGTAAATGTCTTCAAAAGGGTTCGTTTAGTGTTCTGCTCTGTTCCTGGCATTTCTTCTATTTATTTATTTTTGCATTGTTTTTATTGTCTTTTTCCTTGGCTTTCTTTTGCCACGCGCATGACGTGTTTTGGTCCTATTACTAGTTCCAACTCCGTGGTTGTAGACCACGTTGCCAGACGCATGCATACGCTTCTACTTTTCATATTTATACATATATACAAAAATAATGATAAGGAAAAAGGAGCGTTTTAAGTTTAAAACCCATTGAGGCGCAGCACGCATGCATGTGTCCCGAGAGGGGCTTTGTAGAAACAAAAAACACAATATCTCTGGGAAAAAAAGAATAAAACCGCCGCCGCACGGGCTCTAATTGGCAATGTGAAATAATAATATCAATAATCATAAAAGCAACAGCATGAAAGTGGGGACGTGTTGATGGTGAAATCTTCATCCCACAGGCCGGAGTGGGGGGGCCGTGGCTACTTAATTAAATTCCAATTAGGGACAGTATCAATACGCTGTTTAGTCGCAGCGCCATTGTGGGCAAATGAGCACTCAGCCCTCTCTTATCTGGCGCCCGCAAAGAGAGCCTCCTTGAGAGGGACTGCAAAAGATAATTTATAGCTTTTAATTAGTCTTCATTCCGCCCGATCGGGCCGACGTTCATCACGGGCAATACAAAAAACACAAAAAAAACAACCCGAGTCAAAATCCCTGTCACCGGTCCCTGGCAGGGCCCTTAATCAAAGCGAGGCAGGGGCCGCGCTACAAGCCACGTGACTTCCAAGGTGCTGATAAAGCTCGTTGAATAATAGTGGGGCCCCTCGTTGGCTCCATTTACAGGAATGGCTTTATTGACGGCTTAACGTCGGTGATTCATTTTACCTTTCATGTATCGGGAGCCGGATTTGTCGCCGTAATAGGATGATGAATGCACTGACGGATCGCAGCCCGCGGGTTTTATTGAGTAGCCCACTGCTTCCATCCGCGCGTGCACGCACGCACGCACGCGGCGTAAGATGAGGCTCTTAGTAGTCTAGTAGTTACCTGATTGGTACATTTATTTGTCATAGATAATACATTTGTTTTAAATTGTTTTGAAGAGATCAACTGGACAATTTAGAGTACTATTTTTCTTCTAAACATTATGTTATGTGGTGAAACGTCTTTATTTTTATCTATTTATCTATCTATTTTTAATGCAAACATTGTGGAACGAAATAATGAGTTCCACCCTCCTGGTGTAATGGAACATTTTTACTTAGATCTAATCTGTAAGAGGATACAATTCCCAAAAGGCTGCAGTTGCATTTTATGAAATTCTCATCTGAACTAAAAAACCCAAAATGTGCAGTTCTGCTATCATTTGTGTATCGACAGAAAAAAACACAATTTGTCTTGATGAGTTTGTGAAATTGCCATTGTTTGTGCTAGGGAAACCATCTCCTCTTGACTTTGTGAGATGCAGTACCAAATGTGTCACGTTTCAGATGACACGATAAGGTGTGGTACCTCGAGGAGAGCTGAGCCTCTTTTGAGGGCTGCACCTAAGAGACTGTGCTGCCACCTAGTGGAGGACCACGGGAAGTGACGTCGGCTTCTTTTAGCTAGGTCGACTGTCGTTTTCAGTAAAACTGGCCGCTGAGGTTTAATGGTCACCGTCCAAAGGAAATGGACAACAAGCACCTTTTTTATTTGGATGTTACGTCACGGGCTAAAGGCGGAATTTGTTGGAGAAGCCGGGCATGACACTGTGTGAACCGCTGTGCTCAAGAATCCACATCTGGAAAAAGAAAGTCAAAAGCAAGTATATCACTTTAGTGACACCTAGTGAGCTTGATATGTTAGTGCACAAGCACCTGATTTTTATTTACATATTCCACATCTTGGAAAGCAATACATTCCCCCAAAACCGAACTAAACTGCAGAGAGTAAATAGATGGACAAGTAAACACAAATACATTCTAAATAAGTTAAAAACATTTGCTTGCATTTACTTTTACTATTGGCTATGCTAAGTTTTTATTTTTAAAGCACTGTTTAAACAAGCCAGCTTTATATGATCTAAGGAAATACATAGGAACATTTATAATAAAACATACATATGTAAGTGTATATATATATATTTATGTTATACAATATATATAATATAAAACATACTAAAACTAAAGCAACTAAATATGCTCGCAAGTATCCTGTGGTATAATGTACATTTGGATTGGATAACATACATTCATACTCAACATTTTAATACAAATATTTAAGACACATACACATAATTTAATATGAAAACACAACAACTGATTGGATTGATGAACTTTAACAAAGGTTTGGCCTTGCACTACGGTTATTGTCCACCAGGTGTCAGGCTAAAGCAGCTGGACAACCCCTCATCCGTGGAGACACTGACATAGATTAGGAAGCATTAATTAGACAAACAAAAGCATTTTAAACTGTCTGAAAGACAAGTTACAACAAGTCACTCGGCACCGGTGTAAAATCATTAAACAGGACATTTGTATAATACTTGCAAGTGGGAGACAGATATGACAACATACAACAAGTTAGGCCTCTTCAAGGTCATCTTCTCCGGCACTGGAATATATAGCCTGAGATAAACATACTAAAGCAGGGAGGGGGGGCAACACTAAGTGCTGGTCATCTCTGATGTAGGCATCACGTTCCACACCTCAGGACATGCATTTTACCGCATGTCCGGGCTATCAGCTGACTTGACGTACTCGTGGTATCCTTGTAACAGAGAGTATCTTAAAGCACTACCGACTATGACAAGCCATCATCGCAGTTTTTCAGGCTCTAAGTCACATCCTACGACCTCGGCCTCTAACTAGGGACTTTTTCATTGTTTGACATTTCCTAACTTTGTGCCATCCGGCGTTAACTTTAAGCGGAGACCTCGCCAACTAGGATGGATTTTCAATGGCCGGACTCTCAACCCCATCGCTCTCTGCCATTAGTATTAAAATGCCAGCGGTGCACCGCGGACACGTTTGCATACTAAACTGCAATTATCATTCACTTAGCTTCCCCTCTCTCTCTCTCGCTCTAAAAGTCCAGGATCTCTGCAGTAATAATACATGAAGGGCTCCTCTCCATCATCCATTAATCAGGAGGGAAGCTGAGGTAAAGGAGGGCTGATCTTTGGCCCTCACACACACACACACACACACACACTCACCTACCATTAATAATAGAAGGGATATTAATGCAGATAAATAATTAAGCTTCGGGGGGCATGGGGGGGGGGTCTCTAGTCCTAATGAGAAGTGGGGGACAGATTGCTCCTCCGTCTTATTACATCTCGCGGAGAAGTTTGTGAAAGCTTAAGGTGATGATAAATGAGGCCCGTTTAGTAATTGCCAAATTAAATCGATGCGGACACTTTGCCGGGCTCGTGTTAACACGATTGGCGCGTCGCTGCTTCCATGCTGTCGCTGCAAAGCGCGGGGAGGGGCGGGGGGGGGAGGGGAGGGGTTCTGCCGTGCATGGCGGTCCCCCGAGGAGTAACACTGGTGTGATTGACAGTTAAGTTGAGTTGTTTGTTGGCGCAATGGATCTACCCTCTGTTGCTCTTCTTGAGATGCGTTTTGTTTTCTACGTTGAATGGGATTGGGCTGAATGTTAATCATGACATTGAAAGCAACATCCTCACCACCGAAAAACGCCACGCAGCCCGCGTCTCTGCTCGTGTGGTCGTTATAGTTGAGCTTTTATGGCCTATTTAATGGAACCCACACATTGAAGGCGTGCCAGCACGTGGGGGGGGGGGGGGGGGGGGGGGGGGGTGTGCTCTCATCAGCCATGCTGCCCGGGGCCAGTCTAACCTTTCAGCCCGTCTCTCTGAGGATCGTCCCTCTCATCAGGCCTCATCTCTTCCTCGGCCTGTCACCGCCCGCCACCCGGAGGAGGGAGATGAACGATATATAGTCCTCATCGGGTTCGTTACAATAAAAATCCGCCCGCTCCAAATGACTTATTTCCTTAACCTTTACCCCCCCCCATCGCCCTCCTCCCCCCGCCATGCCCCCTTCCCCTCGTATATATTCACAAATGACATATTGCATGACACGGGGATTGCGAAGAGAAAAAAAAGAAGTCCTCAGAGACGCGGAGATAAATGAATGACATCTGGGGTAAGTGGCTGTCAGACTTGAAAGCAGCCAGGTGGCAGACGTTTGGTTTGAGTAATCCGAGGGAAACACACCAATCTGAACGAAGACGAAACATCACCTTCTGATTCGGTTTCCTAACGGTGGGCAAAGAGTCTCAACAGACCAAAAGAAGAGCTTTAAAAAAATGTGGTGGAACTTATTTTAAAGGCTCTAAAACTTTCACGGCAAGACGAGGGAGGAGGGAGGACATCGATAATGACTGTATGCATGTGCGAGAGGGGATGAAGGGGACGGCAGCTGGCCTGGAGTGGTGGCTGATGGTTGATGAGAGGAGTGTGTGTGTGTGTGTGTGTGAGATTGATCTCTGCGTATAGCTCCTTTAGCCTCTCATTATGGCTCCGAGAACAAAAAAAGGGATGTGTTTCTGACAGTTATGGCATTTTCCGGCCTGGCTGAAAATCATCCGTGTGAATGTGTGCACGCTCTTGTATTTCTGGCTGCTATAAGATCAATATTCCTCGCAAAGATATACTGTAAATGGAGTTGAGTCGAAAACCATTCAAGAGGACATTTTTGTGTCAGGTTCGGGAAATAGTAGTCAAAGTTTAGAGCAGCCTAAAGGTTAACGGTGTCGCGAGGGAAAGGAAAAGTTTGACATCTCCGTAAATAGGCTTGTTGGTCATTTAATAGATGGACGAGAAGATTGATACCACACTCTTAGCCATATGCCAATTTAATAAACTAGATAAAAGAGGGTATAAGGAAATATTTAATGTGGTAAAAAACAAAACCAGGATAGCTATTCCCTTTGGATTCTTTATGCTAAACTAACCTCATATTAACCATCTCCTGGCTTTAGATTCATGTTTAAATAAAGATATATTGGCGCAAATAAGTATTTCCCAATTAATTTCAAGTATATTATAGAAATGCAACACTGTTTTTGTATAGCAATAAAATTAAAGTTGGTGTGTATACACTTTGAGCTGTAATGCGAAAAATACAACAAGTTTTGCATGCATGATGTCATGCATCTCCATGCCTATGACATCACATTAAAGTGGAGGTCTTTCCAGGAATTACAATCACAAATAATGAGTGCAAAGTTCAGCTCCTATCATGATTTCCTGCTTTATATCAGTTTGAATCATGACATTATTCAATTATTTTTGCATTGTGTTTGTGGGACGCACCTTTCCTTTCATATTTGGCCACAATAGCCATGTTAGGCCCGCAGCAGTATACAAACATATTGGTATGTCTTGTTGTTTTCTTAACTAGCAGCAAAGAATACAAATACATTTAGTTAAATTGTCATAAAGTGAAAAAACACAACAAATATTCATATTTGAAGAGAAAACAACATATTGTCTTTTGTGTGGAAAAGGACTTTCAACAACATTAAATAAATGAAGGCCACCGTTTGCCAGCGACATTCAGTGCCACAGCAGATGTGACGATTCACTGCATCATGGCGACTCTGAAGTGTGCAGCATTTGACGGGAGATGTATTCATCAGCCCCGAAGCTCATCGTCTTTGAAAAAGCATTCTATTATTCGCCAAATAAGCTTCACCCCGAGTTTAAACCCTCGAGGGGTCGTTTGTCTTTTTTTTGTCTTCTTTCATCAACTTACACAAGAGGATATTTTTTATCTCTTCCATCTTCTTCATCCCCCCCCCACTGTTTACCGCGTCCTTCCCTTTTGCTCTCTTCTTTCTGTTGCCCCTCGTTTGGCCGATTAAACCCCAAAAGAGATGTAATTTTCGAAGTGCGGACAGACGGTTGAAGTGAGTCAGCATTCGGCTGAGTCATTATTCCGCACATGAGTCCTTGGTGATACTGGGAATTCATTCCATTGCAGCAAAATATTCAGGAGTGACTCCGCCTTGATTTCTGTGTATTGTCTTATGTTCAGGAGAATGCATTTTGTTCCTCGTGTTTTATGGATATCTAACTGCCAGATGAAACACATCGGACATTTTGAATTTAGTGCAATTTGTGTTATTGCAGGTACTTCTAACTCCCCCTTGAGGCTTAATCAGATTCCTTTCAAATCTCAACCGTCTTAAATTTGGGCAACAGGATCTGGGAAGCTTTTGGGTTTTCGTCCCATGTAATGTCAGAACACTATTCGCCTCACCAGAGGGACGCTGTTGCAAACTTTCATTTGAATCCGCCTCAAAAGGCACACAATTCAACGATCTACCGACTCTGTGACCTTTACCCCTTCCACAAGTGGGCAAATACAGTTTAATCTGGCGGGCTGCATCTCCTGTTTTCCCTCCTTTCTTTTGTTGTCCAGTGGAGATCCCAGCCGTGTGGTTTGCGAGCGAGCCACAAACAAAAGAGGGAGATAAGGTTTTTAGGTGCCCCACCTCCCCACCAGGTCCCTTCAGACGTCCCTCTTTCACAGCCCTTTTTTGTTGCTCGTGCACGCTTTTGGTGGCATTTGCATCTCCGGCACAAGCGTTACTCGCTGATTGGTCGCGGCGGGGATACAATCAGCACATTGAAAGAACAAGGAGAGGCCCTCAGGGATGTCCCACGATGATTGGCGGACTGTATGTGCAGCGGGAATCCGATTGGCAATCAGGCTTTTTCCTGGAACTGCTTCATTAAAGCGGACGCTTTCCTCACTGGGTTTTCAATTAAGAAGAATCATAGTTTACAGGGACAACTGTGTACATCACAAACGCCTTGGTGACAAGTACTCTGGTAAGATGCCTGTTGCTCGGCTGCCTGTCAAGCTGCATTCCACTAAACACAGTGTGTGTGTGTGTGTGTGTGTGTGTGTGTGTGTGTGCTTGTGTCCCGATTATCTCATCCATCAGAGAAATTCACTACTCCGTCTGTCAGTCAGCGACACCCAGACACGGGGGATGGATGATCATCTATCGTGCTCCATGTCTGCGTGCGTCTGTGTGTGTGTGTGTGTGTGTTTGTGTGTTTGTGTGTGTGTGTGTGATCATCTGTCTGGCAGTCGGGGGACACGCACTGCTGTTGATGTCTCAGTTGGTGTCAGCAGCTTCACTTTTCATCCCAAATGTGTCTGCAGAGGAGGCTGAGAGCCGGTACAAGACCATCAAGCTGTGATCTTTAAACGCTTGGAGAGGCCTGTGCATGGTGACGTCATCGCCGCACCCCACCCCCCGATCCTCTAAAAAAACGTCCTGTCTTGGTCATCTTTAAACCTTGCCCGTCTCATGCTTATGCAAACACGGCTGTTTGTTCACGTATGTAACAACATATGTCACCGGCAGCATCTCACAATGCAGCCGAAGTGAAAGCCCACCCGGATTCTCTCTTTTTGGACCAAGGGATCCGACCTGGCTATACAATAAGATTATTTTTGCATAATTTTGCATTCTAAAAATCTTGAATACTAAACCCATAACCATTTCCAGAATTTTCAGTACTTTTCATCCGGCTGTAATTTCAATGAATCTGTGTCATGCTGACGGCCAAACCATCCGCAAAGCTCACGCATGGCGGGCTATCCACCTCTTTTTGTTTTCATCGGCTCTAGAAGAACACAGTCCCCTCTGAGGAAAATGGAGACAAGAGCAAATCAAAATAAGCCAACACCTTAATAGAGGTCCATCTAGCCGGGCATGCTAATATTTGTTTTCCATTATTCCCATTTCCAATTGACAGGGCTGGTGTGTAAACAGCTGTTTAATTGTGTTCCTGAGGGGGATGAAAAAATGAATATTGAAAAGAAACACCCACATCATCATCGTGAAGGCTTATAGCCATGTTTGAGTGTGTTAAAGCATTTTGCAAATCTTAATAGAACTTAATCAGAAGTGAAACCGAAGAGCCGGCAGCCACCGGTTTTTATGTCTAAAACGATCTGAAGGGGCGCCTGTTATTCATGTTTCCTCATGCTGAGGACTCCCAAAGACGGCCTTTTGCTAACTGTGCGACTCTCCATCGTCTCTCAATAATGGAGCTACAGAAGCACTGAGTATAGCTGAGAGGCGCATGTCAGAAATGTTCCTTTTTAAAAGTGTCAGACACCTCTCCTTGTGTGAACTTGGAAATAGGATTGTGCATAACTATTATTCTTCTTATCCATACTGCGGTTGCGACCAGAAACCTCAAACACAAAGATCAAAACCGTTTACTGGATAAAATAAGAATGTGTTGCATTCGCGTTAAGCAAGGCTCACTGACCACAAACGTCTGCCAGCTACAGCCGAACGAAGGACAGTCAGCGAGGCACCTGGAACCAAAACTGTAGGCTACAGTGCAATGCGACACATTTGGAACAATATATATATATATATATATGACTGTGACATTAAGTCAAACACAAAACACTTGGACTCACTTGGTCAGACATGTTCACACAAAGCCAACGTTTTGTCAAACAATATTTATTGGCATACATGACAACTCAATTGTAGCCGGTTCGATATCGATGCGATGAGACATCCATTCGTGTGGTTACTGGGTTGTTTAGTGAAACACCAAACACGACACGTCTGGCGCGTTTTGGATCGCGTCCCACCGACCTCGTAGGACCGTTTCGGGCCGATCGCATCTTCTCTAACTGCTCGGGCTCATCCGGTTGTAGGCCTACAGTGCTCCAGTTTAAGCTGTTGCTCCATTTTGCCATGTATGCCGACGATGCACTTACTTTCGGGGCGGATAATAAATACATGAGTAAAAAAAGAAAATGACAATTATTCACATATTTTTATTTAATTATTTATATGAAGACCGTTATATTTGGTTGTGGAAAATTGACGACGTCGTGAACGACCGGGGCTGGAAAGCTAACAGCTAATAGGCTAGCCGCATGAGGTCATGCTAGCGGTCGACAGCCACAGTAGTTTTGTGTCATAGTCCCCTGGGGTCGAAGAGGAGGTCCCGGTCCTTCATTCAAAAGACAAGCTTGTTAGCTAAGTCGCTAATGATTCACTGTTTAATTAAATGGCTTCCGCCCTTGTGACCACCGGGAAACAACAATTTTCTCTGTGGTGCGGATCTGTGGGGCCAAGATCAACTAATTTGAAATGTGAGCATGCAGAAGAACACATAGAATGTCCTGGTGTTAAAATACCGCTGTGGCCTTACGTCCCTAAAGCTCGCCGGCGGAGGGTCTCTCCCTCTCGGACGTTGGCTTCGGGCATCCTGATTTTTGTGTTATTTTTCCCGCCCTTCTCTCTGCTGCCATTCGAGCCTGAAATACTCGGCGCCATTAATACGCAGCCGGCTCCGGGGGCTACGCTCAGTTTCTCCCTTTCAGTATTTTCTAAATGTGTCAAAGAAACTTAAGAATGACGCGTCCTCGGCTCTGGGCGCGTTTGGGGCGTTTTGCCGTGGGTCTGCGGCAGTGAGATACGTACTCTGGTGACGGCAGAGGAGTCGAATACTCGGGTCGGATGGAACGAAAAAAGGGCCTCTCGCTAAACGAAGGGAACAAACGGAATGCGGACAACGAGCCGTGTGTGTGTGTGTGTCTTCAAACCGGGACAAAACATGTTGGGGCGTTTGGATGTGAACAGTTTCTCGGTTCGCTCCGCGTCTAGTCGGGGTACAGGATGAAGCCGGAGAAGGTGCTGTACTTGTTGTTGTTGCCGCCGTGGGCCTTGCCGCCGTCCAGCTTGACGTAGACCTCGTCCCCGGAGTCCAGGTGCAGCACGGCGCTGTTGCTGGCGTAGTCGTAGTTCTGGTCGGCGTCCTGGGCGATGGCGCTGGCTCGCACCTGGGGGGAGAGGAGGAGGGTGAATGGGACTTGGTTGGTTGATGAGAGAACTACAAAGTTCACGTGAGGCTGAGAGGCAAAAGACACAGCTGTGGTGCCGCTTTAAAAATAGACATTGAAAGGGAATGCTGGGTAAAGTAGAGGTTAAGAAAAAAAACATCAAATTACATTGGAGAAGAAGCGTGGATGCATTTAAGCTTTAGTGGCCACTGATGATGTTCCAAATATCACCATGAAACCGTTACTTATGAAGCATATACATGGAGGAATTAAGGAGAAAACAAATAAAATGATATGCTATAGAAATAAATTCTGACGACCCTGCAACGAACTACGTTGTGTTTCTATACGTCATCATTCCGATCAGCTGACCTCTCACCTGTCCGTTTTTGCACAAGTCGGCCCACATGCTGGTCCCGTCCCCTCCGCGCATCAACACGTGGTAGGTGAAGAAGTAGATCCCGGACATGTGGCAGGTGAACTTCCCGGTGCTCGCGTCGTAGTGTTTCCCCAAGTTTGTGATCACGTCGTCGAACTTCAGCACCTCGTACCCCTCGTGCGGGTTCTTCAGGCCGACGTAAAACGCGATCCGGTATCCGTTGGCGGAGGAGTTCGTGCCCTCCGTCTCTCCGTTCTCGGGACCGGCCGACCCAGTCACCGCGGGGAGGGCGAGTCTGCCGTCGCCGCGCAGCCCCGGTGGTCCCCTTGGACCCGGGGGTCCCGGCTCTCCCGGCGGGCCCCTGGATCCGGGTTTGCCCGGTCGCCCCGGCTCCCCGCGACTCCCCTGCGCCATGGGCGGCTGCGGAGCGACGCCGTTGACGTTCTGGATCACCTCTACGGCGCTGGCGCCGCCCGGTTTGGGGGTGTACGGGTCGCAGACCATCCGACAGGTGCCCATCATCTCGTAGTAGTGCGCGGAGGTCTCGGGGGGTGCGCGCAGCAGAAGCAGCGGGACGGCGACGGCCAGAGCCAGCAGAACCATCGCGACGGCGGTCACCAAGAAGACCGACCACCTCCGGGACAACCTGAAACCCGCGGAGCCACCCTGGGGGGGAATTTTGGCGGATGATGCGGGGGACACGGAGGAGGGGTGCGGGTGCTTTTTTTTGTACGCCAAAAATAAACGTGGAACAAGTTGATGAAGTGCGCGTCGCCTCGGCCCGGCTCTTCCAATCGGCGGCTTCGAGCCCCTGGGCAGCGGCTGTGACCGGGGAGCGTTGAGCGCGTCCTGGCCGGATGGAGAGGTGCGCGCGGACAGCGGCGGTGCAGCTGCGGCCAGCTGGCACAAGTGAGCGAGGAGGAGACCGGAAGATAAGGGAGATGGCCTTCAAATTAAAACGGCAGGACGGGTAGCGCTCATGAATATAGAGCAGAAAAGACCTCAGCTGAGTAAATTATAACAGACGCACGTCTGCTGCTGTTAGTGACACAAAGCGGGCGGGTCACAAGCAAAACGGAAGTTCATTTTTAATGAGCATACATTGAGATGGGAGGCTGCACATTGACTAGGGTCATATTTAGAATGGGCAGTCAGACATACTCAAGTACAATTTTAGAGGTACTTGTAGCCTACTTAAGTATTACGTAATTTTCTTTATCTTTCATATCCACCACATCACAGAGGGAGGTACTTTATACTCCTCCATGTGTTTGACAGTAATAATTAGCAGGCAAATGATCAGTTTATGATAACATGATGATGCCCGACAGCAGGAAGCGGTTATAATTCTGCACCTCAACTGCAACATGAACCGTGCATCATTAATAATTATTCAAGGCTGTGACAGTGACAGTGACCCTGCTGCATAATTCCATATGAGTAATAATTCCGTATTTATCTCTTGACTTGAGTATATTCCGTGTGTTATATTTCAGTTTTACTTAAAGTTAACTTTTGGCTGACTGCAAAATATGATTTTTAGAAGACGTAATTAATATATAAGCAGATAAAACAGATTCCCAACAAAGATTTTATTTTTTTAACGCGCGACAGGAAGTGGTGCGTTTTCTTTCGACTGACTTGACCAGAGGTACAGTTGGTGCGTAAAGTTTAAAGTCCGCGCAATTGTTATTGAAAATTCCAGGAAAAAAATATACAACAAAGAAGACTCATATTTACATGTGGAGAAAACGGCTCGATAATATCACACTTGAACGCATCACTGATCACTGCAAAAATATACTGCCTGACAAATGATTGAGGTTTTAGTCTCAATGAGCTGGTTTATGTATAAGTGGAGCATTAAAGGTCGAACATTACCATAAAATGTTTTTACTCATTCCCGTCTGCCCACGGATCCATAAATTCTTCAGTTGCAAGATTAGGATTTGGATTTATGTCGAACCAATCCACAAATTATCATAAGTCAGTGATGAAAAATGTGTTTATATTGTTAATCTTTTTGGGCGAGCCATTACATCTCATCTATAATTCTCCCCCATAAATCAACAGAGGGATTTCACAAAATGTCATTTTTTATATTTAACATCAATGAATTGAACAAAGGAATACATTGTTAAAGACAAGTTTAATCCTGTGATGATAACCAAAATGAAACACATTCAAATGTTTGCCTCCACGGGGGTCTTTTCAAAGTCGATGGCTGAAGGGAAGGTTCACTGTGGTGACAACATCGAATGACCAACTGCATTGGTCACTTCACAAACTCACACATGCACACATTTAGTCGGAGGGGATGGGTGGGTTTTGGGGCTTGGGGGGGGGGTAGCCGATAAGTTATACAGAAAATGTAGTGGAGATGTCTGGCTGCTGTCCACAACTTCAGCTCCGAGCTCCCTGGTTGCTGGGGTGCTTTTTTGATGTCTTGTTTCGCAAGGTGGAGAACCACGGGCCTTGCATTTTGATTCCCCCGGCAAATTAAAATTCGCCCTATGCACAGGCAAATCCTTACTCTGTTGCATACAGATGTGTCTTAAACACCTCATTAGCCTCTTCTTCTTTACCCTTTCCTGCAAGGCCACCGTGCACTTGTTCTAACCACGAGCACATCAGCTGAAGGGAGGGCGCCACCGATCCCCCCCGCGTTGCTCAATCGCCCCCACACCCCACTCCACCCCATGAAGGACCTGAAAAACTTCAAAAGTGCCAGTTGGGAACCAAGCACCTGGAATTGGAGAGCAGACCCCACATCCACACACGAGGCTTTAGAGCTCAAGGCGATGTTGAAAAATCTTCAGAGGCCGGAGACGAGGCTTAGCCGAAGCCCCGCGGTCACACTGCAAACCCCCCCCCCAGCCCCCCGCCCCCCTACACACACATACAACCCCTCCCTACCTTCTTAGCAATTTTCCACCCGTTCTCAGCTCAGCTTTGACTGCACTGAACATGTCTCGGGCCGTGTTTGAAGGTGAACATCGCGCGGGGTGTTCAAAGTGAGGACAGCCCCGACGTAGCTGGGAATTCATTTAGAATTTTCATCCGCCGCAGATGACTATGATCATCTGCAAAAAAAAAAATGTCAGTGAGGCATGCGCGCTCCCCAGAGTGACCTTTGCTCGAGGTTAGCACACTGAACTGTTACTTTAGGCTTGCTGGCAGTGATACCACAATAGAATTGTGTAAAATATTACATAACACATAAACGTCTCAAATTCAAAATGAAATAAAACCCTGTTTTGACACTTTTTTGGACATTGTTTTCTCCTACAGGCTTTAGGATAATAATGTCTGTATGATTGTGTCTCCACCAAAGAGAAGAAAGGGCCAGCAGATGAAAACATCCGATCTGATCGGAGCGACGAGGGAACTGTAACCCTCCTTCGTTTTTTGTCGTTACCTTGTCTCACTCTCATGAACCTACCTTTGCTTGAGGTGACCAGGGGAACGACGCGAATCTGCATGTGGGATTCCTGTCCTGTGATTTCTTCGCCGTGGGAAACTTTTAACTGAGCCACAGCGGTGAGAACCTGCAACATCAGCTCCTGTCTACACACGTGTCCCTAATCCCTGACGAAAGGAACTGAGCGGGCCGCTGCCCTCGAAAGCACAGGAAGAAATGTCTTCCCCCATGTAAGGCTTTGACAGTGAAGCTCTGTCCGACGCTCGCATGGCTCTACCTGTCCACCTCAGGCTAACCGCCTACGACCGTGCCTTTGCTCCTCTGACACAATACTTCCCATCTGACTGTGTGATCGCCGTGGTGATAATAATAGACTATGAACCTGAAAACAGCATTGAGGAAACTTTAAGAGGCCCTGCTATGTGCTGCAAACCAGATCACCAGGCTTGTCTCGAGTAGGGAATTTGTCCCCCCAGAATCAGAATGACTTCAATTGATTTGACTTGTGAGATGAATGGGTTATCACACCGAGAGACGTCAGTAATCGATACCCACGAATGAAAAATTAACATATTAGATATGTGTGCTGAGGATTGTGACCATCCACATTGGGAGCATTTCTGTTGCCTTTCAGGGTCTTTGGTACATGCGGCGAGCAGTTAACAGAGCAAACAGCGCTATCATTTCAAACTACGGCGGAAGTGCTGACCACACAAATAAAATAGGAGTACAGTCATTTACATGCGTGTTGGAAGAGCGCCGACGCAGCTGGCGCTTCTATCACGTTCCTAAATTGGACTCATTTAACGTTACTCTGGCTCTCTATATGTCGCAGTGGCACGCCCCAAACATGGCCGCCGCTCGAGAGGAACTTGAGGGTGGCCGCGCCGCTCGGTTACGTCAACAAAGGACGCAGCGGTCGCGTAACGACACACGGTGGGAGAGCGACTTCATTCTCTTCTCTTTTCTGACATGGCTATAAATATCTTTGCATGGGAAATATTTGTTTGCTGCTCTATTAATGTTCAGAATGTAAAACACAGCTCCTTTAAGCGGTGTAAACAGACACGAGGCCATGGCCTAGAGAGAGTGAAAGAGAGGGTGGTATGCTGGCACAGTGTGTCTGTGTGTGTGTGTGTGGGGGGGGGGTTGTGTGTGGTGACACTGATGCAGTGCTGTGAGCCGGAGGGGTTCAACCTTTTGCAAGTGGCAAAGGCAGACTTGATGAAGTCATGTTGACAGCACGTTGCCCGCGGCCGGACATCTTTTTAACGCTTCTGCTTTCTTTTTTGGTTCCAATCTCACGGCCTGTTTATCAAACATACCGACAGCAGCAGATGGAGTCCAGTGAGAAACTGCTATTTAAGGTCCCTGTCTGAGACATTAAAAAAAAATTACATTTGACTTCTTATCATTTTTGTTCAACAGAATATAATTTGTGAAACAGAGAACCAGACCATTGCTGTAGCAAAAAGAAGACCAAGAGCATATTTCCGGGGTATTGGAGCAAAACGCTGACCTCCTCACACTGATCACACGTAAACACAGCGTTTACCAGCTAAATGTTTATTCTGCCGTTTAGTTTAGCGTGTTTGCATACTGGCATACGTGTATTATCAATAAACACAATTTTGCAAATAGGGTAAACTGTGATGGAAATGTCAGTAATGAAGAAAAATTATTTTACAAACCAGTACACATTGTTTTCATTTATTTAGACGTTTTATTGTATGTAAAGCCACAGTTTTTGTTGTTCTCGGTGTAATGTCAAAAGTCAGTTATACAACTGGATCATCTTTCCCTTTCTCTTTATCTCTTGCACGCAGGTGGAGGCGTGGCCCAGAAGGGGCGTGGCTTCGCCTCCCGCGTCACGTTATCAGGAAGAAAAGTTCACAGCGCGAGGGACCGAGGCGGACAAGTCTCTGAGAGTAACGTTAGTTCAGAAATACCACCGCGTGAGTACTAAAGGAGGCTTGATTGAGTGAAGTAAGCTGTCCTTTTTATCCAAATGTTCGAGTTTGTTTGCTTGTGTCGTGCTGTTTTTGTTTTTTTAAGGAGGGGAACTTTCCACGAGTTCGGTCAAGGACAACAAGCTAGGTGGCGTCACTCGCGTTTCTGCCCGGAGGAGAATATGAGCGTGGATTTGTTGCTATTGAGCGTTCAATGGCTCGAGGGTTTTAATAAAGCTTACGACGTCACCTGACACTGCTTCTAGAAATGCATGGTTGGCTGCTAAATTCTGCCCATGAAAGGATGATTTAGAAAAGCAGCACTGGTTATGATTTCCAGTATTAATACAGGCTAATTACCGTTGGTTTGTTTACGACTAATTAGTTTTGTATGATTCGCAAGCTTGTTTGTTAAATGGTATGTGTTACTATTTTTATAGTATGGCCCCTAACATAGTTACTGTCGTCATAATATGAAGAATCCTTTTATTTGATCATTAGACACATTTACGTGTGTATATGTATTTAGGACAAGGGAGTTGAGGGACAAAGGTACCTAAAGCAGACCAATAGAACTGTATGTTATTATGTAAAAAAAAGCCAGTATCCGAGGTCTAGATCTCGCTGTCAGAGGATGTGTGTCAATAACAAGTAATTATCCTAAAGCCTGATTCTAAGGGCTCTTGCCTTTTTATTATCCTTCTCTATAGTCTTTAGTACGGGTCTAAATGAATAAGCCACACAGTCCGTGTCCCCTCTCTGCAGATTCACCGGTGCATGATGCCCGATGAGATGGCACGGCCTTTAATCCGGAGCAGAGGTGAGGATGGCGGCTCCAGGCGTCCAGAGGCCCCTACGTCTGAACTTGGCGCCCCAGTCATCGGTATCCTGGGCACGGGCGACTTCTCCCGCTCGCTGGCCAGAAGGCTGGTGGCCTCCGGCTACCAAGTGGTGGTGGGGAGTCGAAACGCCAAGTTCTCCGAGGCTCTGTTCCCCAAAGAGGCCGAGGTGACACTCACATTCACACTCGCCACCTAATTGGTGTTTTGGTTCCTTTCGCAATGGTGATAATGATGTATTTACTCTGTATTTACCCATGAGGCATGATAACTGTTATTATCCTAAATAGATAGGAATTAAAGTGTGTGTTAGTTATTCCTTTCTTTTTCTTTTAGCGTGCTTGTAAAGAGTGTCTTAAGTGTAGGAAACAACAAAGAATAACTGCCTTGTGTATCAGTAACGTATACAAAAAACATATTTAGCCTTAAATTTAAAGGCCACGAGATAAGACTGTAGATCTGGCATCGTATGTTTTTAAGAAACTTGAAGGTGTCCCGTTGAAAGAAACAAAGAGTCCCCCGCAGGAATGTGGAGACAAGCTCCAAGGTCAGGCAGCGCTGTTTTTGTAGCAGGTGGACGGAGCGATGGCGCCAAGCGCCGATGGCGTGGAATACGCCTTTGCAATATCTTTAAACCAACCCGGAGCCAACTTTGTCCCAGTTTAATAAACTTAAATTAGACACCAGCATGTTTTAACCAATAAGGGATGACGCCGTATGATGGAAAATGCACATAACCTGATGGATTTGTTTGTTCTGGGTTCTTGAGCAGAAGCACACACAGTAGTTAACTGTGTATTGTGAACGCCCAGGAAGCCTCTTTATCACCACATCTATCGCTTATTAAATCCACTTTATTTTGACTCCGGAAATTCTTCGTCCCAGCCTAAAGGTTTTTTGAACACCAGTGTCGTTGAACAAAAGACATGTCACTCATGTTTGTTTGCTGATATGAATCCTGAGCCAGCAGAATATTAACTTGGTACTCGGCCTGAGGCAGAAGAAAAAGATGTATCATACGTGCTGCACCATACCATAGAATAATGTACTATATCATGCCATAGCGCACCATTATCTAACATACTGTATGTACTGTACACTGTAGTATAGTGTACCACACTATGGCATACCGTACTATACCATAATACAATATGTAATATTGTATTAGACTATCATACTATAGTGTACTATACTTTACCATGCTGTAACTTGCCATACTACACCATGTTGCTTTACACTGTACAAGGTATACGTTTTCCAATAAGGATCCATGTTACAATGCACAGAACTTGCCAAAAATGAATTGTGCTACTTATTTAGTTGATCACATGGTACTATTTTTTTTTTTTGTACTTTGAATGTATGTGGCGTGTAACCACTTCTGCCTTTGTCCTCCAGGTGACGTCGCAGATGGAGGCAACCAGCAGGGCAGACGTGGTCTTTGTCGCCGTGTTCCCCGAGCACCACTCCACGCTGGTGGAACTGAGGCCGACGCTAGCCGGAAAGACGCTGGTGGACGTCAGCAACGGTTCGAAAATCAGCCGAGACACGCCCTCGAATGCCGAGCAGCTTGCAGAGTTGTTCCCAGAGAGTTTTGTGGTTAAAGGGTTCAACACCGTATCGGCTTGGACGCTCCAGATGGGACCTCGGGATGGCAGCAGGCAGGTAGGATACACAAGCTGCCCCTTGTGTTGTTGATTCAGAAAGAAAAAAGAAAAGATTTGAACCCAACGTCGTCTCCGCGCTCCAGATTTTCCTGTGCGGCGACGACAGCCGAGCCAAGAGCCGTGTGATGCAGCTCTGTCGCAGACTGGGCTTCGTCCCCGTCGACCTGGGCCTCCTCGCCTCCTCCCTGGAGATCGAGAACCTCCCCCTCTATCTCTTCCCCTCCTGGCTCATCCCCGTCGTCTGCACCCTGTCCCTCTTTGCCTTCTTCTACGCGTACAACTTCCTCCGCGACGTGCTGCAGCCCTACGTCACGGCGGGGAAGAACGTCTTCTACAAAATGCCCATCGAGACGGTGAACGTCACGCTCCCCGCCGTGGCCCTGGTGATGCTGTCGCTGGTCTACGTGCCCGGTGTGTGCGCCGCTCTCCTCCAGCTGTGGTGGGGCACCAAGTACAACCGCTTCCCCGGCTGGCTGGACCGCTGGCTGACCAGCAGGAAGCAGATGGGGCTGTGCAGCTTCTGGTGTGCGGCGCTGCACGCCGTCTACAGCCTGTGTCTCCCCATGAGGAAGTCCGCCCGCTTCCGGCTGCTCATCGCTGCCAGAGAGGTGAGGGGAAGACACACACACTGCGTACGCCAAATGCGCCACGCTGGACACTACGAGGACGCCTCTTTTTCATTGTGTGATGTCCAGGTGAAGGAGGGGGCCGTGTGGGTGGAGGAGGAGGTGTGGCGGATGGAGCTGTACGTCTCAGCGGGCATCATGGCCCTCGCTCTGCTCTCCCTGCTGGCCGTCACCTCGCTGCCCTCCGTGGCCAACACGCTCAACTGGAGGGAGTTCACCTTCATACAGGTACCCACAAACAGACAATCAGGGAAGTACAATCAAATATCATCTCCCCCCCGAGTAACGCTTTTCCTATGAATATACACCACCCCGAGGCCGGCTCTCTATTCTTCTTGGACGCAGCAGGATGAGAGTCAGATTGGATTAATACAGACTGATGGCCAAAGACTGCCAGCCGTGACACTTGACACACAATCATACAGGCGCGGGGCGTCACGCTGATGTGTAGACAGATGCACACGCAAACCCTGCCTCTGCACTCCTGCAGCTGCCCCAGATTTGCCGTTAAACTCGGACTGTGACAAAGGCAATCAGGAGAGTCGTGACTCATGCACTTCCTCCTTTTTCCGCTGCTCCTTAGCCCCCCCCTCCCTCCCCCCTCCCTCCAGCCGTGGCCTTCCATTTGCTCGGTGTTCCCCTTTTCATCTTTGCGTGCGGCTAATCCGTCGGCCGTCAGATTAGCCGTGTAATCGTGTGTGTTTTTGTGTAGTTTCTGTGCATCAGGCTTGTGCGTGATCTACCAACGACACACTGAGGATCAGCCCTCGCCCCCCAAGGCTGAACGTTGTCCATTTGACCGGCGCCTTTTTTTCCCTAATTGTGTACAAGACAAACTGTGGTGACTGTATTGCGTAAAATCATCACGTTTGTCAGTTTTAGTTTACAGAAATGTCAAAAATGTGCCGTGGATTAGGTTTCAAGAAATGCCCTAATCTCAGACCTGCTGTTTTGGGCGGAAAATCACACAAAAAGACCAACAGCGCTTTCCAGTCTGTTTGTTTACATCACTTTCCTGTGATTTCTCTCAAAATGTTTGCCGTGAGCAGTCAATTATTCAAGCACCACTGTCCTCCAACCCTCCCTTCAGTTCTCCAGAAAAGGCGGCGGGAAGGCTTTTGTCTTTTTGCCATCAACCCACGGCGGTTATTTTTGCTTCTTTTTTTTTTAAAGTTGCAGCTGTTCCCTTCGACGTGTTTCCAAATCACAGCAACAAAGCGTCGTCTCTCCTTTCAAGTGGAAGCAATTATCCGTTGTGGCCAGTTAATGTGTGAACGACGAGAATCGTGGCCATTTTTAACCCCTTGGCCTCTGCCCAATTCAACCTTTTTTTTATTTTTTTTTATTAGTGTGCCCTGTGGGTACGTTGTAGCGAACACACTGGTGGGGTTCATCAGGTCATGAGTGGCAGGTCAGTGGGTTTCCTCGGCTTCTGTAACACACTGAGCTAATTCAGTCGGATCAGCTGGACTGTGAGCTAAAGCGGCGCTACTTCATGGGGAAATCCCTGACATTATAGATTTTAAAATTTGAACCGTGTGTCGTATTTGGAAGACAGGATGATTGTTACGTTTTTTTCTTCCCTCGTTTCGCCCCCCGCAGTCCACGCTGGGTTACTGCGCCCTGGCCATGGCCACCCTCCACACGCTGCTCTACGGCTGGGACCGCGCCTTTGACCCGGCCCAGTACCGCTTCCTCCTGCCTCCCACCTTCATGCTGGTCCTGATTGTCCCCATGGCGGTCCTGCTGGGCCGCCTGGCCCTCCTCGTGCCCTGCGTGGCCCGTCGGCTCGGGATGATCCGCCGCGGCTGGGAGAAGAGCCGCCACGTCCGCTGCGCCCCGCAGGAGGAATGCCGGCGCAACGGGCTGGAGGAGTTCAGTAACGTGTGACGGAAACCGCCCGGGGGTCGGCGCTCGTGACTGAAAGCCGCAGGTCGCACTGGAGGTGAAGGATTTATACACTGTTGGGATGTACTGAAGGCTCCTCTCTGAGGACTTTTGGGGAATTTCAGAGACGTCTTTTCAAAAGATTAGCGGGTAGTTCCTTAGAGATATTTGACCAATAGAGCCGTGGTCACACTTTACTGCACCATGCATCGTCGCTAACGAGTATTTGATCTATTGTTAACTAGTGAGAACAGCGTTACCTTCTGGTTTCATCCATGCAGCCGGGAGAGAACCTGCTGAAGCAGCACAACAGTTTTGCATAAGTTCATATTTGAATCTGAAATATTTATCAGCCAGTCGGTTCATTTCGAATCATTGGTGCGCTCACTCAGGTGTTGTTACTAAACTCCTGTGTGCTACCTGGAGACCCAACCTGTCGAGCTGCCGCACTCTAAGTTGTTAGTTTTATTTTTTTAAACATGGTTACCATTCGGTGTTGTGCTAAACTGATCAACAACTCTTTTGTTCTGACTGTTATAATATGAGCGTGAAAGGCTATGCTGGGTTCAGCCTTTTTTGTTTCCTTATTTTCTATGTTGGTATTCTGAGTTTTGTTTTCTTGCCAAAGGTCATTCTCTGTTACGTGATAAGTACAATCGGAATCAAAATGCCTGCGTAGTGTACAGTACTCTAAAATGAATGTAAAAAATAAAATGGAAATTTCTAGAAGATAGAATAAAAGATTCTTTCTACAACATTTTTTTTTCCCCAAGTATAAGTTTAAATCAAGTAGATGTATTTGTTCTTTATGAGAAGGTCTCATCTGTGTCAAAGGCTGAAATGTAACCCCTTCTTTGCTTAAAGATTATAGGAATAAAAGGTTTGTCTGGTCACACCTGACCAAAGGGTGCAACATCAGATCACGTGTAGACGCTGCCATCTTCTGGCTGGAAATCGTATCACACAACCTTTATCTTCTCAAATATATAATTATATTCTCTATTATGGAGTACAAGCCATGCCTTCACAAGTGCCTTCAAATTTCTCGTGGGTCACCTCTTTAAAATGAAGTCATCTATAACAGCATTGTAAAACTACAGCGGTGGGCCTCCTGCTATCTGTCATGATGGTGTGGCCCTAATAAGCCACCGCCCACTTTACTACACCTTCAAGAACGTCAGGCCGGTTGGACGAGCACTGACGGAGAAGCTTGCCGGCGAGGCGTGTCAGTCTGTCACCGCAGTCATGAATGTAAGTACTCTTCTTGTTCTGAGCCTTCCCTGTAACGTTAGAGAGTTACTGGTACAAGGGAGCTGGCTTTTTTTCTTCTTTACTGATTCCCACGGCGGTTGTTACAGAGCAGGGAATCGCTCCGCTTAGCTACATGTGTGACCCAGATGTAATGAGATAAGAGATTATTTAACTAGAACTAAAGCCAGAAGTCTGGTTTAAGAAAGGAACCGTTCGCCGGCTGTTCTCTGTGTCACCGTGTGCGTGTGTGTGTGTGTGTGTGTGTGTTGTCCCACAAGGAATCCTTTCAAAGAGCGGTAGAGGAGGTGAAGCTCCTGGACCAGAGACCCGGGTACGGAGTACTGGCAGATGTGTACACTCTGTATAAGCAGGCCACGGTGGGCGATGTTAACATAGGTGAGTGCGGCCTTTTTAAAATTTATTTATTTCTAATGTTGTTAAAATCCACATTCATTGAAACCCAAAGGAGAGACTCCTCCGCCCAGTCATCCAGTTTCTACCCACTGGACGAGTCCCAGCAGGGTGGGGTGAGAAAGAAAAGAGGTCCAACCAGTTGTGTGTTTTTCTGTGAACAATGCTAGCACCGATACATTGATTTAAAGATTTGTGCCCACAAAAGGAAGTAATGCTGACTTGTGTGTGTGTGTCTTTCCATGTTGTGCAACTTCTGCTGCATTCAATTCCAGTGACCAATATTTAAACTTTAAGACAGTAATAACATCTCAATGGCAACCGTATAATACCACAGTAATATATTTTACATAATGTAATACACATGCTGCAGTAGTACATATTCTATTTATATATATATATATTTTAAATATCACACCCGAGTTCCTAACACCAATCTGGTCATTTATTCAAATGGTCAATTTAACCTTTTTAACCCAATGTTCATGGTTAAATGTTGTCAAAGCCTGTAATGGTCAAATGCCCAATCCTTTATATGCATATTAGAGATTGGTTTTATAGAATGTAAAAGTAACCTTTTGTGTAGTTCATTAAAATACATTTTATTTCAGCTATTTAGGGTTTATTTGCTTTCACATCCACAGACCGTCCGGGGGTGTTTGACGTCGCAGGACGAGGAAAATGGGACGCGTGGAATGGAAAGAAAGGTCTGATTTATACAACTTTTAAAGCAAAGAAAAAGAGCAGCTACATGAAAGTGATGATGTACATTGTTCCTTTTACATGGATGAACTGATCCTTGTTTACCGTCAGGTCTGTCCAAAGAAGAAGCAATGGTCGCCTATATTAAACTGGTGGAGGAACTGAAGGAGAAATATGGATGCACCAAGACGGTGTAGCTGCTGCCCTCTTTGATACTTTATTACTGTGTAAGACAGTTAAAATGCGTGAAAGCAGTCTGGAGTACCTTCTGCTACTCTAAGTTGGGTAAAACCAAAAAGCTTGTAAAGGAATAGCAACATTTTAGGAAATAACGCCCATTTGCTTCCTTGGTGACAGCAGGACAAAAAGCCGCTCACGCTAAGCTGATCGTCCTCTGGCTCCATAGGGAGCTTCAAGAGTGATGGTAATCTTCTCTTCTAACTATCAGCAAGAACGTGAAACTGTGCGTCTCCTAAAATGTCTGACTAATGCTTTAGTTCAAATACAATGTACGTTTACATGTATAAACTGTTTAAATAAAGAGAACCTGTAGACACCCTATACATAGTAATTTTGTCCTTGGGCCTCTTGCCTGAATTTTTCTCTGGGCCAAATATCCTTTGCAAATACAAACAATAGAAACACATTATTGAAACACATCAAAACACATTAAAAGCCAGAGCACAAACGAGTCCCCCCCCCCCCCCCCCTCCTCCGGCTAGAGTCACACCTCCAGCGTGTCCACGGGGAGTCCGCTGGCGGCCGGGCCGCCCGTGGAGCAGGGCAGCAGGGACACCTGCGTGAGGGGCGACCCGCTGTGGCTGATGGAGCCGTGTTGTTGCCGCCCCCGGCGCCGGCTGGGCAGGTGCCGGGTCAGCCGCCACCTCCGCCACCTCCTCTGGAACTCCTGCTGCACCTGGGGGCGGGGCGGAGAGGGGGTGGGGGAGGTGCTCTTTGCATTCAATCCCGCACTTGTTATCTTGTTGTTTTTTTAGACCGGTTCTCACCTCTCCGTTCATGAAGCAGTAGAGCACGGCCACCACGAAACCCTACAGCGATGTGGGATGAGAGGGAGGGAGGGGGGGGGTCAGGGAGTGTGGGGCTGTTTTTGTCATTCTCAGGTCTCTCCAACGTACCTGTGTGGACGACAGGGCGAGCTCGGCGAACGTCCATATCTTAAAGACTGAGCTGCTGACCTCCACGGGCAGAAAGACGAACAGGATGTAGTGCAGACCGAACAGAGCCACCAGGAAGAAGGTGGATTTGATCAGCGTCCTGGGGACGGGGAACGTGCTTTTAGCAATAAATAGTACACCTTTACAGGTGTAGTGTCCTCGTATTTGCATTCATGTTTTACTGGGATTAGCAAATAGGTCTCTTTACCATCCGTTAATGTTTCAATGCATTTCATTGGTGAAATACATAACCCTTCATTTACTTAATGATTTGTTTAACACTAATTACATTGAAAACGCATACATTTTTTTACTGTAATGGTAGCCTGACATGGGTGCAGTTTTTCCTTCAAAGTGAAATTTTGGGTCTCTACTCACTTATACTGGCAGAATTCATTCCTCTGTGCATCTGGCATTTGCAGTTTGCTCACTAGTATCCTCAAAATTCCCAAGAAAAAGAAGAGATTCATCTGAAATGATTAAAACACTATTGTTGTTCCTATTCTCATTTTGTCGTGCATATAGTTGAGGCGTTTTAAGGGAATTTTGCTTTCTGGCTAAGAGCTAAATGACAAACCTGAGATGTAATGTGTGTGTATGTTTTCAATATGTCAAATAACTTGTTAATGCTTCAAAAGAAAAAACAGATTTCTTTACGGAAATAGTCAGAAGGACCGGTACTCGAAGAATCCACCAAATCCATTCATGGGTCCTGGTTTCCCAACAACTATGGCAATGAAAATAAGACTGTTTTTAAACATCCCACACTTAATCCAATAACAGAATCTCGCCTCTGCCGACGTCCCCTTACCCTTCGTCTTCATAAAAATACTTGGCACATCCCCAGGAGACAATAACAGTCAGAGGTAGGCCTGTTGGCATGGAAATACATCTCGGGTAAATCGACGGCAGTCTGAGAGAGGCGCGCTTTATTTCCGTCACCGCGTCTCCCTACCCCAGCTCAGGACGATGTACCAGGCCAGGTGTTTCCTCAGGGAGAAGAAGGAGCGGCTCACCAGGGTGAAGAGGAAGTGTCCCTCCGCCAGCAGCCAGCTGTAGTTCGCCAGGATGGAGTAGTTGGAGAACAGGAGCGCCGCCTTGCACGCCACCTGCGCGCAATCGGGAGACGCGCGCGTTAGCCACGTGTTCGAGTAGCGCGGGCGCGACAAGGAAAGACGGCGCGCACCCTGTCCACACCGGGTAGTGGTCGCAGTGGTAGAGCTCCTCGTCGGTGAACAGCAGAGAGTCGCGGACGAAGATGAAGATGGCCCTCAGCATGAAGGAGACGAACAGCTGGATGTGGATGTGGTTCCTGGTGCAGTGGAGCTTTCTGGAGAAACGTTAACAGTTGTTAGGGATGGAGGGGGGGGAGTAAAGAGAAAGCAGACCCCCACCTAAACATGCAGAATATGGTGACGGCGATGGAGAGCGAGATGAGGGAGAGCGCGTAGCCGGCCGTGTACATGGTCTTCACGTAGGAGAAGTACGTGTGGGCGTCTGGGGACTGGACAAAGAGACAAGAAATGTTGTGCTATAAAAAAAGTTACACAAAGTTCTACATAGTTGTAGCTGCAGTGTAACATCAAACAGGGGCCCAATGCTCAATGCATCGTACGTGTAGACTATAACTACATGGCCTACCCGTGGTTATTTGGATAATTACAACGCCATTACATGTTTTTTTAATACTATTAAACTGTCAACCTTTTTCCCATAGCAGATTAGACACTTGGACCTTCTAGTGTAAGTGATTTTCTCTTTAAAAAGGGGGTTGCTTTTTTATTCAATTAACTGCGCGCTGGACACCACCAACCTCTCCAAGAAAGTGCAGCGTCTCGTTGAACGTGTAGCCGCACGCGTCCTCGTGTGGGACGAGCGGGTCGGTCCAGCCACTGGCAGTGCAGTTGCGTTGCACCGTACCTGCAAACATAGCAAGTCTTCCGGGTTGTTATTGGAGCTTCGTGGGAGAGATGGCACGTAACGTTAGATTTGCGCTGACGAACGCGAAGTTTTATTGCACGTGTAAAAACCGGTCTGCGTGGTTGTGCGTGCACGTGTGGTATCTCACCGGCCGAGTTGAAGAACTCCGGACACGGCTGAGCAACGGTTTGCCCGAGAGAGGCAGCCGGCCAGCAGTTCAGGTCATCCCACATGCCCTTACAGAGTACGCTGATGTTGTTTTCTTCATGGGTGGAACATAAAGAACACCTTTTGTTATTTTTTTCTCCATGTATTGCATTTGCTGGGATTCAATACAAATGTACTAAACTGATGTTTTTAGATGCACCCCAAGACCACCACATCGGGACATTCATCCCGATCCTTCCGTATGAAATGCATTTTGCCTAATACAAGGTTTTGGTATTTGGATTTATTGTGTTATGTGACCACTAGGTGTCACTAAAACCTTGCATACACTTTCTGTAAGGTTCAAAAATCTTAATTCAAGAGATTTTCTATTCCAAAGGAAAGTGGTAATCTTAATTTATTACATGTATTTATTTATTAGTATACGTCAACAAAATAGGTGCAAAATATACAATTTAGAAACAAACTCACCGGTTGCTCTTTCAGACTTATAAAGTAGCAGATCTGCGATGCACTTTTCCTCCTCTTTCACAAGATTAATATGAGGATGACACCCTGACGACGATTTTGCCTGTAGATGAGCAGACAATATATATAGATATATATTAGGTAAATAGATCAAAATAAACATGACGGTATTTATCTCACCTTGGGCAACAAAAGCACTCCTATGAGTGCAACTTTTTTCATGGTTCCTATATCCATCGACACTGGCAGCTACATCCAAACCGCATATCTGATTAGAATGAAACGCGAGCATCCTGCCATGCAGCAGATATATGAGGTCTGAAAATCAAACATTGGCCCGCTCAAGAGTGACGTTAATTATGCAAGGTATTCCAAGGAAAGATCTGGGAAGCGCCTATCAAGATAGTTATGATAAAACTTCCAGCCGTAACTTTCAAAATAACGTCTGTATATGTTATATATCTATTTGTAGTGCCTGTAAATAGAATATATGTGTAGTAGCAGAGCATTAGTACATACATATGCTACTCTATAACAATTAGTAAATCAATATAAGTACGAGATGTATTTACAGAATTGATTCAAGGTAAAAACAACCAAACCAAAAAACTTGTAGGCTATGCTTTTATTTTGAAGGTGGGGCGGCTTGCTTCCGTTATTATTCCGGGTGGTAGACGCAGTCTGACGGTTGCAGACAACGAATCGTTGTCGCCCGATGTTAGTCCCGCCCATTCAAAGCCCGACAGCCTCCATGGCAACGGGACTGTTTGAGGTCGGGGTCCTTCCGCTCATCAACGAGAACCGCAGGTGTGCGGCATTAAACATAAATGCTTCTGGTGCGAAAAATAGATGGACTGTGGCTGCTTTATCTGAACAACTAATTCAAGCAATTCTCGAAAGGTTAAGTAAGTTCTGAAGTTCCATTGTTCAATAAAACTCTGTCCTAAGTTAACGCTAGCATAATTTGGTGAAATTCAGCTAATAGTTAGCGCTAGGCTAAAGAGACCCGCGTTAACGTTAGCTCATTAGCTACATTGTTAGCGTTGCTCTCAAGTTTGCTACAGGTACAAACATAACCAACAGTCAGTATTGTTCATTCTGAGAAAACTCTTTCGGGTTCTTACTCTTAAAATTGTGGTATGTCAGTGGTTATATTCAAAGTGTGACTTTAATTAATTAACTTTAAAGTTAATTAAATTATACAACGGTACGTTGAATGTGGGAGCAGCGCAGATACGATGCGTTTAAATTTGATTAAAATGTTTTAGATTAAAATATATATTATTCAAAATATATTATATTATTATATTCAAATGCACATCAGAAAAAGACTGAATAGAAATATATATTCTACGCTGAATCCCCCTTAATGACTAACGCAACTTCAGGTGCTTCCCATTTCTTTAGATCAGCTTGAAGCCGTCTGTAGCTGGTTTGCAGTTCAACCGTGATCGATCGAACATGACGCACCTTTCTCAGCCATTGCTTAAAAAGTTCAGACACCGGATTGTGGCATGCCAAATTACAGAGAACTTTAAAAAAACCCATATCTATTACTTTCAATTAAACAAAAATTCTGTGTTGCCTTGTTCATTTGGGTGTATCCGTTTTCCGGTGCAACATAATCAAAATGAAGGGAATAAGTGAGAAGGTGTTAAACCTTTCTGCACCTTTTAAATAAGTTTACATATATGTATAGGTACATGTAATTCTATAAAGGTGTATACATATATAAACATGTATACATATAAACATAGTCACATATAGAAATATTGGAACATACATTTGTGTCAATATGTATATATACCTATATAGATGTGAGAATATGCATAAAAACAGACGTTTTGGTACATGTATAAATATGTATATTATATACACATATAAAATGATGTGTATATATCTTAGTAAATGTGCATCTACATGTGTGAATATGTAACTGCGTATACATGTCAATTTATAACTAAATATTTTATATACATGCATTTATATATCTGTATTTACCTGTGTATCTAATAAAAACATGTTCAACTAACTAATTGAATTCACTGTATTATAAATCATAGGTTTTTCAACACAATATTTCTTAACACAACGATCCCTCCTTGTCTGTCCTCCAGCATTGTGTCATTTCTCTCATGAGGAGCCAGAGCTGACCTTTTTGCCAGAATGGAGGTCGCCCCTGCTGCCTCTCAGACATTGTGGAAGCCCTTCAGGAGGGGGACCTCTTTGCCGCTGGGCCAGCTGGTGGAGGAGAGCAGGAGCAGAGCCAACACTCCTAATCATCTGCTGGAAACAAGTACATATTAAGCATGAGCCCTGAAGCTCTCTGATGGCTTTACACTGTATTCAGCCTGACACTTTAATGATTTATGTAAACCCTGTTGGCTTATATTACATTAAACTTATTATTTTTTTCCTGCTTATAGAAATCTTTTCCAAACTAAAAAGCAACAGCCTGATTCAAGCAGAGCCACCAGAACTTCACTTCAGTGGGTTTGAGCTGGGGAAGGATTACACAAAAAACCTGGTGAGAATAATACCGTTGATATACTTTTTTTCAACAATTCATAACTCTTCCCTTCAGAGTCTTTTTCAGTCAATGTTTGATGAAACAGGTAAGACGTTGCAGTAAAGAGTTGAAATAATTGTAAAAAGTTGGTCCCCACATACATTCATCTCATTTGGATTCCCTCCAGGCTAGATTTGATTTAATTGAATAGGCCCTGATTTCATCCCATGCATGAGGAGGCACTGTAGACTGGATGTATACACCAAGATTATGGAAATGGTTTTCTCAAGGACACATGATTGGATGGAAAACCTCTTCTCTCCCCTTTCCCCTCTTAGAAACTAATCAACATCTCATCTGAAGTCATGAATATTCACATCATCCCCACTCAAACCAAGCATTTCCAAATAGCTTATACAAAAAAGGTATGTTTTCTCCAAATTTTTATTGCAAATTGTTGACCTAAAACCAACATGACTTGTCGGTAAAGCGCAATCAGTGTCGTTTCTAAGGACTCAACCTCTTTCCAATCTGTCTAAAGTATCGACTCATCCCCGGGCTCGCCTACACACTGACGGTCAGGCTCTGCCCCGACGAGTGGCGTTACTTCTACGACTGCATTCGGGTTCACTGCAAGGTCAGGGTCCAGCAGTCTGCTGTTGGTTTTACTTAACATCTTTAGATTTTTTAGTGGAAGCTGGAAATCACAAGTGAGTCTCAAAGGACTTTACATTATTAGAAACAATTCCAAGCTGCTTTCCCGTCTGTGCTTTGATGATGCGTTCCCGTGTTTACTTTGAGATGTCACTTATGCGTCTCATTTTCCTATCTTCTAATGCTTCCTCTCTTTTCTTGTTCTTACGACCTTACCCACACTCGTTTCCAAGGGGGAAGAGAACCTGCTGATTCCAGTTCACGCTTACCCCGTCATCGATGACCTGCATGTCCCTGCTCATATTGACCTATCGGCCGTACCACTTGGACGAAGGTGTGTGTGGGTGTGTGTGGTACAGTATGTGTTGGGATTCTGACCTCCCATCTGCCGGAGGGCTCTGCTGTCACTTTGTATTCTTCCGTGCAGCCGAACATGCTCCCATTCACCCGTTGGTGTCCCCCCTCAGACAAAAACTCACATCTGTCTTTGTTTTTTCCCCCTTTCTCTAGTGTTCGACATACCATTCCTTTGAGATGCAGCTGCCCCGTTGACTTTGAGTTCCAGGTGTACGTCATTGAGCCCCACGAGTCATTTTCCATCCATCCCCTTACTGGTATGATTTAGTGCAATCATTTCATTTCACATCAACCTGCCTTTTTATTGCCCCGCACAGGTTTTGTACACGTTTGTGTTTTGAATTAAGCTTTATTTTACTGTGATGCGTTTTGGAATTTGCCTTTAAAGTAGAATAAATGAACAAACTATTTTTTCCACTGATGGCTCTCATTTTGCTCACCAAATTGAGGACGTAACTCAAAAGGAGAGAAGGTGTGCTGTGTTTTCTCAAGACCTTTGACTGGTTGTGTATAAAACAAGTCAGCACAGAACCTGAACGATGCCTTCAGTTTCCTCTAAGCAGTATTCATGGTCTGGGAAGCATCATAACACATGGCGGAAATCAGCACTTACAATTACAGCTTAAGTTTTAACTTGCGTGCAAACCTAGAATGAGAAAAAGAGATACAAATGGGTATTATTAGCGCTTTTTTCCCTCTCTAGACACATAATACACCCTGGTCACGTTACACACCTACCCGGTACAGTGGGCAAAAAAATATATTCATTGGTTTGCAACTGACTTAGTTTAGGATAATTGTATGCTGTCCATTTAGTCAGTTGCTGCTGGTGGCTTAATGCAGGAGTCACTGTCTGAGATTCCTGTGGACTCCTCCAGGTGTCATACCAGCCAACGGTGAAGAGAAGATTGTGGTCACCTTCACTCCTCTCCAGTATGAGACTTGTCAGGTCACCATCCAGCTGATCATTCTACAGTTCAACTCCAGACCGTACCTCTGTACCATCGCCGGAAGCTCCGCCCCTCACCTGACCTTAAGGTAATCACAGCGGTTGATTGTGTGTTGAGGAAATCCTCTAAGCTCTGTTCGCCAGAAAAACGATGGGACTCTAGGTATTCTTTCTAGCTTCACTACGGGCATTAAAAGTGCACAGACACCAGTATCTGCACTGACAGTACTATCAGCTGACCAGGAGCCAGCAGGAAGTATTCAACCAGCGGTGATGACGATTATTTACTGCACTTTACACCTTTCAGCAGCACCCAGGTCTGAAAAGTGAAGCTAATAATGAAGTGCCTTACTTGCTGTTCATAGATTAAAAAAAGATGAACTACTTAATCACACATTTTGAAATGATTGAATCACAATTAATTGGGTTTAAAAGTTTTTTTTAAAATTTTCTAAAGGCTAAATCTTACAAGTAATGAGTTATCACTTTCAAAAGTGTGTTTCAGAGACTGTTGTTCAATTGTATTTTAAACTCAAAACTACACATGTTTGATTGTCTCCCAGGCAGAATCCCACCGGGTTGAACATGTTGAACTAGCGACACTTCCTGCTGTCCTCTTAACTGTCCATAATTTGACGTCTGTCTTTGAAGTGCTAATAATCTCCCCACATTTAGCCAGGACATTTTCCAAGACCACTATATTTTAGGGACACAGTGGTGGTCCTCTGCAGACTTTGTGCCACGCACAGTAGATGGAGATGGAAGTAGCCCAGCAGCTATCTTAGCCTAGCGGTGCCTAAAGTGGTCCGTTTGCCACTCATCCCCTTCTGTTGGACATGTGGAGGAATTCCTCTGCACATGTCTTGCCTCTGTTTACTTCCTATGCAAAAGCTCTCTCCATCTTCAACTACCGTCTCAGTCTCTCCGATCTAATTGGTTGCAGCTCGCGGCGGTTTTGCAGGTTGCGTTAACTGCGGTAAAATATTTTATTGCATTAATCTCGGCCACATTCATCCCATAATCCCATAACGTGTTGATCATTTTTACTCTAATAACCAGTAGCAGATTACTCCTCTGAGATGTATTTACATATATGAAAATAGAGTGTAATTAGAGTACTAAAATAGTATAAAATGTTCTAACATGTTTTACAAGTAGGGTCTATGATACCATTTATTTTAGTACAAAATGTCCCATTTAGTCGAATAAAGCAAGGTGTGCTTTAAGGCGGGCTTCATTGTGATTGACAGGTCAATGACAGGTCAATGACCTGTCAATCACTACTTTCCAAGAGACCTTTGAGCACATCTCTGGTAACCACAACATTTTAAGTGTTTTATTCAATTTTTTTGTAGAGGAACTCAAAACCAACTAATTATTGCGAGTATTAGTCGACCAAGAATGTGTTAAGCGGAGGACAATCCCTAATCTCAGTACTGAAGTTACAGCACACATTGCTGTTTGCCAACAGTGTGAGATCTTTCAGGTTGACACAATGTAATTAACTCAGTTCTTCCCCATGGTGCTTCAGTTGGTTGTCATGACAGCTTGCATGTGCAAACTAATTACCAGACTAGGCAGTCCATGTTGGGGAAAGAACAAGCACCCAACTGGATTCAACTGGAAACTGGGCTTGTGAGCTGGTTAGAAGTTCACATTAGGTGCTTTTTGCTGCCAGTGTGAAAGCTAATATTTGACTCTGTTCCCATGAGAAAAGATGGTGTCATCCATCACACAGAAGTAGCTCCATCCACGCACTGTCCTGCTGTTATCTCAAGCCAAAGGTTAATAATTCATTGAAATTCCTCCGTAGCTGGTGCATTGATATCAAGATTAATATGCCTCCCGATGGTTTTTAAGCATATTACCAAACATTCCCCCTCTGTTTGTCGTTCCCTGCCACGCAACCATATACAAGATGAGAATTGTGCTATCAAAAGATTAAGAAATGTTTTTCCAGATGAAACTGAGGCCTGATCATCGCTTGTTGCTTGGCTTCTCCTGCCTGACTTATCTGACGCAGGCTGTTCCTAAAATACACAGATCATTTTCATATCTCGACTGGCTTTGCTTGCATGTTGCATTTTCCATCATTGCACACCCTTGCAATAAATCCTCAACATAAACCCAGTAAATCTTTGGGACGTTTATGATGTTTAGCTATTATTGTGTGAGAGTTGTTGCGTCAACTCTGCAGTCAATAAAGACGACTGGGATGCTGTTTTATCTATATCGAGATGTCTTTTTTAATTAGCATCCACCCGCCAATTACATGAAGGGGACACTGACACGTAACAGCTGAAGAAATGTAAATATAATGAAAATGAATTACCTGTTTGCTGACCTCAGTGCTCAGCCTCCCCGTTGTCCATATATCATTGTACAAACACCCAACTTAGAGCCGGTCCCATTCTGCCACGAGAGCCCACCCTGGACAGCGCAACAAAAACAAGCCAATTGCTTTTCTCACCACCACTGGTTATCCAGATGTTCCTACTTTCTGCCTCGAATTGTTCTACCAGAATTACAAAACGTTCAACGTAACATGTACTCTAGTGGCTTATTTTTCTGCATCACAGTGAGCTGAAGAGAAAGACGGGGCATGGAGATGCAAGGCCTGTAGAATCCAAAGGACCTTCTTCACCTTCCAGCCAAACGCCCCCTAAAAGTAAAACCAAATACAGGTCGACCAATGCGGCCGACAGATCCAAGGTAGTGCATATGGTTCAGTAACATTTATGTATTGTGTATTAGAAGATTAAGTAGTTTATTAATTAATTCTTATGCTGACATTAGTCAATTGTTAAATTGTTTATTGACACTTTATTTACAATAGATGTGAAGATTTAAAAAATGGGGTATCAGCATTCAGTACCTTGCAAAGTAATGAAATGGGTTTCTTTGACAAGTAAAACACTAGTCCAAACAGTCACTTTAATCTCAGAACATTTGAGTTTTTGTCATGTCAATTTAAAATGTTCTTGTAATCTTGCAATTATTGTTGGTTTTTGTCATTTCTTTATCTGCTCTCTAGACATTGACGGACCACGCCGGTGTTAAGCTCGGACCGAAGCCTTACGTAGATGTCTGCACTCCCGCAGGGGTGGCAAAGATGCTGATCAAAGGCATTGATAAGCTCAGCTCTAAAGACCTGAGGGAAGGTACATGTCCCCCAACGCTTTGACTCTTTTTGCTGAAGAGTTTTTGTGACATTCATGTTGCCCCTTAAACTTATTGTATGTTATGACTTACTATTTTAGGGTCCTGTTGTATTGTTCTTTTGTACAGTATTGTTTCCCATGATGAAGGGCATTTCGTGTTATGCATATGAAGTGTCTTATTTTGGCGGTGCCCTTTTTACTTCAGCCATATCCTGTGGCAGCACAGATGTTCTGCAGAACAGGCAGATGAAAGAAGCCCGCTTCATGAAAAAGGTTCAACAAAATGTGAAGGACGAGCAAACCAACCAGCTCAGATGGTAGGCCCAAATTCAGTATGAAATGAATGTTGTGTACTAAAAGATCATATAATATATATATATATATATATATATATATATATATATATTTGACTTAGGCAAGTCCATCTTGGTAAGGACCCCGTGTCAGAGCTCACCCGGCGGCAGATAGCAGAGGAGAGAGAGATCCAGCTGCATGAATACATGGTAAGATTTTCACTTCAGTGGCCCTTGTTATTCTCAGAGGTTCGTGAATTACCTCTTTTGTTAATTTTGTTTAACTTAGACTTTTTAACTTCAATATTTTTTTGGCGTCTAATTGCTTAATCTTCATTCATTAGGAAATACAGATTTAGCATTGCTTTTCCTCTAAGGCCCCAACGTGACATTTACTAGACGTGTCGGGAGTGAGGCACCCGGCGCATACCAATGTCACACCGTGATCCAGCTGTTGTGTTGTTAGATCCACACTTTGATTTGCACCCTGTCATGCTGCCTTTGTGACTGATTATATTGATTCACAGAGGAAATATACAGAACCTAGACAAAATGGCCTCACTTTTGAGATATGAGTGTTTGTGTTTCCTCAGTAAAAAGTTATTTGAATATTTGACAGAACTCTCACAGACACTTAACAGGACTTCCTCCTCTGACTCCTCTCCACCTACACTGTTTATAACACACACACACACACAGTCTCACACACACGGCCATAAATTCTGTGTTTACAGCCTAATTTTACCACACTCTAGTATTTTATGTGCTGTTTTTACAACGGGGTGATCTAGTATCTTTTATAGAGTGTCGTTGGGGTCTTGACTTCAGGCAAGAACATAAATAACTCCACATCGAATGCGTGCTCCTCTGTTTGTCTCACAGGATTGGATTAAAACCGTTCCTGCTTAACCATGAATTTCTTTCCAGCACGAGGATTGGGACAATGACAATTTGACTTTGTTTTTTTGATTGCTGTAAAAAAAAAAGGTCATACTCAGGCGATTCAGTGATACCGTGACATATCATTCCCCCAAACGAAAGAGATCATACTCGACAGGGTTATTGTCTTGGTTGCCTCGGTTCCGAAGAATTAAGACATCTTCAAGCTTATTTCTTACTTACTTTATACTTTTACAAAGCATTTCAAGGCGTCCCTACTCCAGAGGATAAACTTGTCGTAATATTGTTTTGCGTTACCGCTACTCTCAAAGTTTTAGTGAGAATAGTGCAGCATCCCCTTTTTGCCCCCTGTCATATACCAATCTCCCTATGCGCTCTTTTTGTTGTAGGTCAAAAGGGGAGCTGGACGGCACGAGGAAGACTTTGCTGCTGGGAAGCCTGAACTTTCCTCCAAACGAGTGTTGTGTGAAGCAGGACAGGTAGGGTTGTGTTGATGTGTTTTTTTTTTTTATAGAAAACACCTGGCTCTCATTTATCTATTACTTATTTATTCATATATTACTGTTATTTATTCTTTTTAATCTCCATGTTGATCCCTCATGAAATCTGTTCAGCAATAAGCGCTCTGACCTCTTTCAGGCCTGCGAGGGAGGCCCATCCTTCCAGTTCCACTCCAGTTTTCAGTGGGAGCTGAAACGAAGAGCCCTCAGACTGTTCCAGCAGGCGGCACGTAAGGTAAACACACCCGCACATGCATCTATGCAAATGCATTTGCATAGAGACATACATCAGAGGCACACACATGCTTTACCCTCGGCCCTCGGGAGTGGACAAGTGTCCCAGTGCCCGTCTCTAGTTCAGCCTTATGTAAACTCCTCATGCTAATATATGCTATTCTGTTCTGTACATGGCCTCTATATGACACAGAAAGAGTTTGCTTCTCCTTTCCTAGTTGTGAGATAATTCAAGTTAACTGAGTCCATGTACCTCCTTCTGAGATTGGAGCTTGATGTGACCGTGAGTTCACATCTCTGCTCTCCCTCGCAGATGGTGATCCGATGTCGCATGAACCGGAGACTGGCCTGTTTGAAGAAACTGTCCGGCAGCATGAAGAACTTGCCCATGGCAAAGAAAGGTTTTCATTATCTCATACTCTCCTCATTCAGAAGTAATCTTGTCGTGACCTGTCAGTAAAGCATGCTTTCTTGAGTTCATTCTCAGAGGTAATATTGATTCTTCCTCTGGCTGTCCTAGAACATGCATGCATGCCTCAGGGAAAGGGCTATTTATAATGCTACCTGCATTTAATCATGCATTAAGAGCTGCTGCGTTTCTTTTCAAAAACTACAGATCTTGACGTGCTTATTCTCTTACCTTTGTTAGTTGAAGACAAGACGACTTGTGATCTGAAGATCTCGCCAGACAAAGTATTCCCTTTTGCTTTCCCCGTTTTTGCTGATGAAAATGACCCATTGGTGAGTGTTGATGTTACATAGCTGACAAAATTAATAAAAATGAAAGCTGTTCTGCAAGTAATTAGTATGAAATATGATTCCCCATCAATGTCAAAAAATAAAAGCAGCAGCCTGCAACAGGATCGCTGAACCACTTCTTCGTTAACCAGGCTTTGACTCGTTGTTAATTGGAATCCTAAACTACCTAAATGGGCTCTGACTTTTAAAAGTGGGTGCAGCCAATCGTCACACACATGAAACAATTTTCATCCATTATTTGTGCCCTGAATGCTTTCTTTGATCTAGCCATGGAACTGAAGAGGAAGCTCACGTTCCAGCACTGATTAAATCTCTCTTGTTCTGGAGGCAACGCTGAAAAACAAGCCTCGGTTTTCACACAAACAAATAAGGCCATTTGTCTCCTTGATATTTCCAGGCTCCCAGTAGTTTGGTGCCGGTGCCTGTGGAGCCTGTCGATGTGACTGTGACAACATGCATTCCTTTCTTCAAGCTCCAAGTAAGCATCTGCAACATCACCCCACTAAATATGAGTTTCTTTCAGTAATGCTACTGGGTGTTGTTTATAAAATTTAATTCTATATGATATAATATATTTGATATGATGCATTTACATTTTTGTGCAGCAAACCAGAAACATAGCATATGTTTGCCGTGAAACGGTATAAATACTGAGGTTTAAAGCTTAATATGATAAGAATCAGGATTTCTTCATGTGATAGAAAAAATCTTTCACTGGGTTTATTACTGTGTTTATGCCGGCTACAGTTTATTATAAATTCATTGTAGGGGCTGAGCATGAAGGTGGAAAGGAATCTCTCACCATTGCCAAAATGTAGCTTCCTCCCTGTTAAACAATTGTAATTAATAGACAAGGTAACAACCCAAACGTAGATTATATTTGAGGTATTCTGTGTTCGACACTCTGCTTGCTTGAGTTTACAATTCATACTCTAAACCAGTGCTTCTCAACTGGTGGGTCGCCACCCGTTTGTAGTGGGTCACGGGCCTTCGCATGGGAAAATTAAAATTAACCCCCCCCCCCCCCCCCCCGTTGACCGATCAAATTGGGTCACGGCTTGTCATTAAGGGGTAAAGGTGGGTCCCGGAGCCAGACAAGTTGAGAACCACTGCTCTAAACACGTGACTTCCCAGCTGAATGAGAAGAGCCCCTGTGGCTGCATCAACAAATACTAAAAACTGTTCAGGCTTTTCCAGCTCTGTGTGTTCCTCATCTCTGTTGCTCTGTGTCTGTGTTGTTGTAATAACCATATTCCCTATATGTTGGTATTGTTCTAGGTTCCCCAGCACTACAAGCTAATGGGCTACCGGCCTGTGTCAGTCTGGGAGGCTTTTAACTCTTACACGCCCGCCACTCTGGCCCGACCACTTCGCACTGGAGCTCCGGTAACTCTCGGTTTCCGGGAATACAACGTACACATTTCAATATGAGAGAAATATATCTATAAATGTTTTTTCCCGCTCATTCCCATCTCGTTTTGAAAACGTCTCTCAATGTGTTGTTGCCAGGATGAGCTGGTGCCCGAGCTGGTGCCCGATGAGGTCAGAGCGAGTTCTTCCACGCCAGTGGATTCCCAAACATTGGAGGGACAGCCGCATGATGATGACGAGGGCGAAGTGAAGGTCGCACGACTCTCCTTCACTGCCCCCGAAGCCCTGCTCAGACCTTTTCCAGCAAATCCACTCCGAATCTTTGTAAGCCAGTGATATATACCATTGTTATTGTACAGCATAACTGGTGCACATCAGTATGATTTAAGCTACTTATGTGTTTATTTCATGCATTCTAGGATCCAGATCCAGCCCTGCAGGCCTACAAACCAACCCCTAAATACTTGGAAAGTGACCCGGAATTCCACCTCTGTCCTCTGCCCCGGTAATAACAACACATAGCTATTCATAGTTATACCCTGTATGTCTCTAGCTAAGAAAATAAAGTATTCTCTGTGCTTACATAAGATAATACCCAGCTATAGACCTGATTGTTTTGCTTTCTATGTGCAGGTACACAATCCCTGAGAGCAACATGTGTGGCAGAGGCACACAAACCCCACACACTCAGAAGCCGCTGGATCACAAGGTGACTTTTAGGGAGGTAGGGAGGTGAACATTCCCTACTGTACCTTTCTGTCAGAGAGTCTGACGGGAAGTGAAGCTGAATCTTGGTTATCCTCTAAGCCACTTTGACAAAAAATAGTAATTTTATCTTAGAGAACACAGAGTACCTTTTATACCTCGGCCTCAATCTGTTTCTAAAGGGTTCATTTGGAATCAGCAAGAACTTCATACACTTCATACACTTCAAAATGAACTATCTGTACTATATATTTAATCTGAAACAAGCTCCTGATTTATACCTGATTGGACCAATGAACATGTGGCTTGTTGTTTTCTCCACCAGGAAGTGATTGCAGGGCTCATGACGTGGAAGAATTTTGATCCGCCTACCTGGAAGTTTCTGTCCAAACGACCTGCTCTCACCAGTGAGTGTGCGCCTCTCAGGTAGGCCAGAACTCAATTTCATGAATGTGTAAGATGTCAAGTTGAACCAGAGTGCCCCTCACACTGCACTGACAGCAGCCACCCAGAAGCTAAAAGACGGGGTGTAATCCACCAGAGGTTCCAGCCTAAAACCGAACCTCAAGTTTGACTACTTGGTTACAGAGGGGAAAGGGGCTGTTGCTTTCTCTGCTGTCCATATCTTTCAGGCCTGTAACAGTCAACAGCTAAATAGTAAGTAGTAGCACAGTTTTAGCTAAAGCTAGCTGCGGCTTACTCTTCAGCTATTGTAGTTACTGCAGCCTAGGGTTGCCACCCGTCCCTTGAAATACGGAATTGTCCCGTTTTGCATCAATAATGGGACGGGGTTTTTCCCGTGTTTTCAGAGTTGTCTTCAATGCAGCATCCCATGCAAATAATCCCACCCTAATTCTGTGAAGACTCGTCCTATTCACCCCTGATTGGGTAATTCTCGCTGTATGATTGGCCATGAACCTGAAACAAGAGTCAGAGGAGGGCGGGTCTCTTTTCAGAGTGTCGATAGGCGAAGGCAGCTCCCGATACGCCCCCACTTCGATCTGAAGTATGCAAAAGTATCAACTAAAGTGGGAAAGTAATCACGGCGGATTGCAGATTCGCACCCGTTGTGTAACGTCTGCTACATAGCATCTATTGTCTGTAAATGGAGCTCTGATTGTGAATAGTGGTAACAGCGGCAACAATAACATGACAAAAGATTTAATTCACCCTTTCTCTCAGCTTGAGTTTTTAATAGCTTGAGATCTCATTTATCATCTCCGAGGCAGCGCCACAGAAACCGTCTGTGCTGTAGGGACGTGTTGACGGTCACATTTGTATTCCAATGATGATTCAGGGATGATATCTAAGCGGCATAGGTGTTGTGGTCTGGCGGTTCTCTGTGTTCTTGTTGGCGGCAGACTCGTATTTAGTTGGATGCAGATTTTTACAATGGGAGTGGGATGTGTGTTGTTTCCGTCTGGAGTCTAGACTTATTTATTTGACAGCTTGCAAATCACTTCACTTTCTCTGGCTCTCCTTATTGTTGTTTTTGGTGAGGACTACATGGGCAATTACTAGGGCTTATTAATAACTCATGTGCAGTAGTTTACAAGCTATTTTATCAAATAGTCCCTAAAGTTTTGACATATTATGACATTATTTTAACATTAATCTTGTGTTCTCTGATTTCATCCAAACCCACACTGAAACACACATCTACACACGCCCAAACACACACACACACACACACACACACACACACACACACACACACACACACACACACACACACACACAATTTCTCTTGATTGCAGTGAAGATTGAAGTGATGTTCATTTTTACGACTGCAGTGATCTGCCCTAGTTTCAGTTTGTTTGACTAATTTTAAAGGAATAATACAAATTCTCCACCATTTGGGGAGAAAGTACTGTCAAATACTTCCTTCTTGCTAGTATTTTATATTTAGAGAGAAATACCGTATCATATGGCTTCTAAGGTCCAGCACTGTCTTTACTTAGTGACTAAATGATGATATTTTGCCGTTTTGCTGTAGTGAACACAGCACAGGGCTGTCCCATGTGGTGCGCTCACTGCTTTCTGCTGAAGCAGGTGGCTGATTTCATCATCAAGTGACTGTTCGCCACCCGCTCGGTACCAAGCGCCAGAGAGGGTTAAGAGACGAGCTGGTCGACACAGCCGCTGTTCCCGAACAAATTTACATGCTAAGCACTGAATACTAAGTACTAAATCACTATGTTGCGTGGACTAAGTATAACGCAAATGAGTTCACACTGAACCCATTTGTCTTCTCTGCAGCAATGACATATTGATTAGCACGCCAGCAATTATTGAAGATTGTGTTACCCTTTTGACCCAATGGTACATGCCGAGGTACTATTTACATTGAATAAAGATGATTTGTTCTTTTTGTTAAATATACTAAAGCACCATTTTTTTCATTTCATTTTAGCCATTTGACCTTTGGTCTACCACTACATGAATGCACGGTAAATTCTGTGAATTTCTTGCGTACACAAAACAGGCATTTCCACGCACCGTGCAGCTGAAACAAACAACTTACTTAATTTGCCATTTTGAACAAAGTCGACATCTTTCCGCTGCCAGAACGTGGGTTGATGCTTTGCTGCAGGTTTGATATCTAAGGGATCTAATGTCTGCCTCCTCACAAATGACAAGTTCAAGTTCAGGAGAGAAGGAGGTGATATGATTTAAATGGTAAACGTCTACCAAACTCCCAAAATGAGATGATGTACTTCAAATTGCAAACCGTTCTCCCATGTACCTGCCTTAATCGGGGCCTGGGGGCAGGGGCTCCAAATCCAAACCTGTATTTAATTATATTTCATACCCATACGTGGCAGCAACTTTCACTCGGGAGATCTTTTTTCTTTCCCGATCAAACTGCGATTTCAAACAACCCGAAGCGGTCCTTTGATCTGCCTAAGGTGGAGCAGATATCCAACCATTATCTCGTTCCGGTGATTTGTGGTCTGGCTCTTCAGGGGGAAAACGGTGTGTGTGTCCTCTATAGGTCTATCAACTACAGCACAGATACACTTCCACTCACAGCACCTCCTACTCTCCCCGGACTTCCTGACCATCTTCCGCCACTAGTGGACACACGGTAAGCGCACGCAGCTCCGGGTCCCATTGAACAGGTTTTTGGAAGCATTTTCTCCAGTAGTAATCGCTTCGTGTTTGCTTTTGTTCAGGTCCGAAGGCTCAGGCGTGCAACTAACCCCAGAGATTATCCGAGCTGAGTTCTTGTCTGCCGAAGCTCTGGTCTCCAATAGCAACCTGACCAGCGGAACAACAGTCAGGTAAGTCTGGCACGATGTGTGTGTTACTAAGGCAGGGTTCCTGATGCCAGCCTCTTTAGGCAGAGGGATTGCTTATTTATATGAAGCACCACGTCCTATAAAATAAATTATACAAATGTTTAAGCACGTCCACATAAAGACACATATTTCAGAACACGTTGTACTTTTAGATTTAACAAAGGGCGTCCTCAGGATAAACCAGACATGAAGTTAACAAATGTTACTCTGGTGCTACTTTTTTATGACAATGAAACAAATGATTCATCACTAATCAAGATTGCGTTGTTGGTTTTAGACGTATATAATTATAAAAAAAGACTCATGATTGAGGATTAACTGTCAACTCATGCACATCATTCAATTATTATACTTATTTATGTTGCTGTTATAGTGATTTTTAAGTTCTGCATATTGGCACATTTCTATATTCTTATATACTGTACATTGTGATTGGGATTTATTGGGATTCTGGGTTGAAATAATATTTAGTCAAATAAAAACTAGCTGACTAGTATTACGCTAAATTGAAAATGCTGCCTATATGAATCAATGCTAACATTAATAATACCAATTTGTAGCGCTTAAATGGATTTTCCGTTTAGATGCTCTATGTGAAATGCGGACTTTAGTCTAATTTAACCTCCGGCCCTTTGGACCGGTTTTAATGCTTCAGTCTGTTTCCTCGGTAACGTTGAATCCCTCCATCACAGGCACCAGCGGGAGCTTCAGTTGGAGGCGACCTACATTTCTGACCTCAACCAGATGGGGAAAAGAGTGATGGCCAGGTTGAAGCACTATGGAGTCACTGACACACTGGGAGAGGACTGTGAATAGGTAAGCCCCCCCAACACATGCAGACACCTCCAGAAACACCTCCAAATATGCTCTGTGTACACACACACACCGTCATCACACCATCCTACTCTCAGATACGAGACTACTCCTTTCCTTGCCACTTCTGTAAAAAAAAAACCTGACTCCTTCCTCACCCACGTATAAGTCTCTCTACCACATACTCAAAATAACAGTAAGCTATTCCTACAGAGCCTCGGAATTTGTTATCCCTCCACCCACACAGATCCAGTTTTTTCAAACGACCCACCTAGCATTACTGACAACCACATTCAGTGATACATGCGTGTCTCCTTGCTGTAGTTAATGGTGTTGTAGAAGCAAGAGCGTAACATTTTGTGCTCTTTCAATCTGCATTGTTATGCAAACAACACTGTCATACTTTTTGGTGACAGCTAAACATGATTGATCTGAATGCATTCGCATTAAAAAGTCATTATTGAGTTTAATTCAGTTTTTCTGTTTTCACTGACTGGTTTGATGGACAGCAAAGGATATGATTTCTAAATTGATTTTAAAACTTTTAAAGTTCACTATAATAGGTGTATTCATTTGTGTGGTTGTACAAAGAAAGCTGCTTAGGTCAGAATGAAATCCTCATGAGAGATGACATCCTGTGGACTCACTGGGATGGAGTCCAGCACGGTCATGTGACCGCGCTCACCCATAGAGGGAGCTCCAACTCTGAGTTTCACAGTCAGAGCAAGGCGACCACATTTAATTGTCCTTCTCCGGGTGTGTGTCCTGGTTCTCACCTAATGACAGTGTGTTTTAGAAAAATAAAGTGGAAGGACTCTGCATAACCAAACTGACATTTCACATACTTAATAATAAAAAAGGTCACACTTTTTTGATGAGGTGTTTGGACACACACCCGAATACCACTGCTTCACTTGTTGTATAAACACACAAGTACAGGTTCAGACCTGGAAAATATTCATGAGAATTATTACTATAGCTCCCTATTTAATTAAATACCAAAGCCATGGGACTTAAATAAGTAATAGATGTGTAATAATAGTAACGTGTGTGTGTGAGAGAAGAGTGTTTGATGTGTGTGAAGAGACAGAGAGAGAATGAGGAGATACAGTAGCTACTACTGCCTGTTACAGTCAGTCTCTATAATTCATTTACTCAGCCGCCAGCAGCTACCAGTAAAAAAATAAAAAATAAACCGGGGTTCCTTTTACGGGCCATTTGACGGTGAAGCTTTGACCCCGTGAATGTGCATCTCTGACCTGATTGAAACATAAGGCAGACCACTGACAGGATGCTTCATGCCCCCCCCCCCCCCCCACCCTCACTTGAATGCACTTACAACCGCTGCTCTACCTCACTTCACACATTTCCTTCAATTACTCCCCAAACCCCCCTGGGAGAGAAAATGTGTGGTCGTTTCGGTGGGCTTGGCCTGCCAGTAACTGCCCCTCAGGGATATGACGTTCCCCCTCAAATTCTTTGGCCGACAAGCCTCTGTCTCGAGCTGAAACACGCGTAGTCCGACTGAAGTCTTTGGCGTAGTCCGCGTTTGCAATGGCTTCAAGAAGAGCTTTGAATGTCTTTAGGGCACCATTTATTTAGCCCTGAATGTGAAGCACTACCTCTTGATGCTTTTTAAAAGGAATTCAGCTCATCTTCTATTTTTTAACTTGAGTTTTGAAATGGTGTCCAAGAGAGAAAAGGAGGTGGGGAAGAGTGAGTGTTGATTGAAAAGTGTCGGGACACTCTGTGTGTCTCGGTGATAACGACGCCGTGTCAGCAGTTTATCCACCAGGGACAACTTTGCCCTGAATACAAGCTCTGACATCTTCCCCGACCCTCAGCTCCGGGTCACGCAAATGGCGATGGCAAGGTGCCCCGAACCCTCGGCAGAGCGGTAATCGCTGTCTAAATTCAGCAAGGCGGCTGAATTGAATCTGTGTTCACGTTATTGCCGGCGATGTTACCGCTACTCACAATCAGAGGTCCATTCATGCCGTTATGTAATAATTTCAAGTATATTTATACACGTAAAGGCCATAAGGTGCATTTACGTAGTTGGCCACAGCAAGCTTTAGCTAAAACTTTGCTACGACTTATTATTTACTTCAGCTGGTGACTATGAGTGAACATGTGAACATGAATCCATTTAAATCTTACTGACTTTGTTCTGTAATAAAAATGGTGGCCATTTTAGAAAAACAGTAAGACAGCTAAATGATGGTAGATATAACATACCGTACATGCCTCTGGAAGCTAACCAAAGTATAGTAAGTATCTGCACAAGAAATTAAAATGGACGGCTTTTTTTCTATTCTCGTAGAAAGTTACTGTAAAATCCAGAGTGCATCTATAAAACATAATTGCTTCACTTTTGATTGGAGGATTTTTTCTTTCATCAACTCTTTTCAATGTCCCTTACGGTGCTCGAAGTGAGTGAACGTTTTTGCATTCGGAGAGAAAATGAACCTCTCAGCACTATAATTTGAACTTGGAGTGCTCTGTGATTTGAAAAGTTAGGATTATTACGGTGGCCGAGAAGGTTCAGACAAATACAAAAGCAACAACACAACCGCAAATGCCACAACGCAACACGAACGCCACAACACAAAATACAAAAGGCACATCACAACTGCAAATGCCACAACACAACACGAACGCCGCAACACGAAAATACAAAAGCCACATCACAACCGCAAATGCCACAACGCAACACGAACGCCGCAACGCAACGCGAAAGCGAAAACGGAAGTAGCTGCCCACGGGAGCGAGCGTATTTTGGAGGAACGCCCACGGGAGCGAGCGTATTTTGGAGGAACGGAGCTGGAGGATGGCAGATCGTTCAAGAAGTAAGTGAAACATGATTCCTTACTTTAACTGTAGCCGCAAGGAATCATGTTTCACTTACTTCTTAAACAATCTGGCATCCTCCAGCTCCGTTGTTACGTGCCTACTGGTTTTTGAACCTACTGGTTTGGCTACGCGTTTAGATGTTATTAAGAGAGTAATCCTACTTGGGCAATGTGCTAGAAAACCTGACAGAACTATGTATTTCACGCTACGCCACCAAAAACCAGTTGTCTTGGCTCACCCTGAACCAAAAGATGTTCTTGCCACTGACGATTTGCAATTTCATGATAAGTAGTGAAATCAGTAGCGGCATTTGACAGCTCGGTTGGCCGACGGCGTAGCGCCGCCGTCTTATAAAGTTTTGCTATTTTGCTCGACTGCGAGTTCGAATCCAGGTTGTGGCGATCTTTTAATAAACGTATGTTCTTTTATTTATTTCTTTATACGTGGCAGTGATGTAGTGCTCACTTATACAATCATAACCGCTGCATTGGATATGGGATACATTTTGAACATTTTCAGAAATATGTTTGCGACTGTGTGACGGATCAGGTGACCGAGGCAGACAACATCTGCCGCTGTCGGGGCAAAACAAACACGCACGCGTAGCCAAACCAGTAGGTTCAAAAACCCAGTCGGCACGTAACACCGGAGCTGGAGGATGCCAGATCGTTTAAGAAGTAAGTGAAACATGATTCCTTGCGGCTACAGTTAAAGTAAGGAATCATGTTTCACTTACTTCTTAAACGATCTGCCATCCTCCAGCTCCGTTCCTCCAAAATACGCTCGCTCCCGTGGGCGTTCCTCCAAAATACGCTCGCTCCCGTGGGCAGCTACTTCCGTTTTCGCTTTCGCGTTGCGTTGCGGCGTTCGTGTTGCGTTGTGGCATTTGCGGTTGTGATGTGGCTTTTGTATTTTCGTGTTGCGGCGTTCGTGTTGTGTTGTGGCGTTTGCGGTTGTGTTGTTGCTTTTGTATTTGTCTGAACCTTCTCGGCCACCGTAGATTATAGTCTTTCTCACTATCATTGTGGTGCAAAAAGCTTTTTCTCTTAGTTTTTTCCACTGCATTCCTTTCGTATAGCTTTTGATAATGATGAGTCATCTCTGAGAGAGGTCTACCCAGGTAGTTTGTCTTTGTTTGATGCACTTAAAATCCACTTAACATGTGTTGAATTACATCCTGTTGTGTAGTCCAGATATAATTAACTTTCCTTCAAATATCTTTTTTTACTCTTTCTCATACTGAACCTTTGTGTGCCACATGGGCTGCAACATCTAAACTTCTACTCTGTTCTGTGGTGAGTCAGTCTTGATTGGTGGACCTTCTTTACCTAAATTGCACCTAATTACCTTTATTTCTGACTCATTGACGTTGGCCTTTCAAAATGTGCGACCCTCGACTCAGCCCTAGACACTGTTGATTTTATTCCATTTTAATCCTCATTATTGGCTTTTCCTAAATGGTACCAGTCAAACGTGACGTTTAGAGTTTGGGGTCTGTTACTGATTGGACTGAAGTGAAACGACATGTGGCGGATACGGAACATGAGCAATTCTCCATCCCTCGCTGAGGAAACAGGTGAACCATGACCTCTACACTTTCAGCTCAATCCCATCATTCAGTGTTGCACTCGTGTGGGAGTTGAAACCTCCCATTTATCTGACAGAATCTTCTCCATAGAACCCGAAACTCCCAGAGACAACTGGCCGGGTGTTTCTTAGGCGTAATGCCTCATCTGACTGTGGAGATGACTGAATAACAGAAAGATCAAAATACAAATAACTAAACCAGACCGGCGATGTCACCACAGATGGACTAATGCTCTGGAAAGTGAGATAAAGGCCAAATGGAATTTGGCTACTCTTAAGTCCAATTTTTTGTATCAAGGCAAGGTGTTTGTTTGCGCTCTAACTGTTTGTTTCACTGGCTATAAACCCGGGCGACGACATTCCTGAAAATATGATTCACGGCGGTGTGAGTGGCAGGAAACATGACTGGCAAATGTGAGGAGCAATGTTTTCGTTTCAGCTCGCGAGGAGTGTGCGTTGTAGCATTAAATAGGCCACCGACAGAAAGCAGGGACCACATAAATCCCCCCCGATGTTTCGGAGGATACGAATAAAAATGTTTATTTGTGACCATGGATAAAAAAAGAAAGAAAGAAAAAAATGGCAGATAAAATCCTTAGTCAAGGAGAGTGGGCTGGAATTAACGTGCTGTCGGGTAAGCAGCAGCATGGATAAAAGAAATAC